>NC_058085.1:43109096-43409096 GCF_014858855.1 Bufo gargarizans
CACTGACTGTGGGTACTTGACACTGGACTTCAGGCATTTTGGCATTTCCCTCTCCCCAGTCTTCCTCCAGACTCTGGCACCTTGATTTCTGAATGACATGCAACAGTCCAGTGCTGCTTCTCTGTAGCCCAGGTCAGGCGCTTCTGCCGCTGTTTCTGGTTCAAAAGTGGCTTGACCTGGGGAATGCGGCACCTGTAGCCCATTTCCTGCACACGCCTGTACACGGTGGCTCTGGATGTTTCTACTCCAGACTCAGTCCACTGCTTCCGCAGGTCCCACAAGGTCTGGAATCGGTCCTTCTCCACAATCTTCCTCAGGGTCCGGTCACCTCTTCTCGTTGTGCAGCGTTTTCTGCCACACTTTTTCCTTCCCACAGACTTCCCACTGAGGTGCCTTGATAACAGCACTCTGGGAACAGCCTATTCCTTCAGAAATTTCTTTCTGTGTCTTACCCTCTTGCTTGAGGGTGTCAATGATGGCCTTCTGGACAGCAGTCCGGTCGGCAGTCTTACCCATGATTGCGGTTTTGAGTAATGAACCAGGCTGGGAGTTTTTAAAAGCCTCAGGAATCTTTTGCAGGTGTTTAGAGTTAATTAGTTGATTCAGATGATTAGGTTAATAGCACGTTTAGAGAACCTTTTCATGATATGCTAATTTTTTTAGATAGGAATTTTGGGTTTTCATGAGCTGTATGCCAAAATCATCAATATTAAAACAATAAAAGGCTTCAGTTGTGTGTAATGAATCTAAAATATATGAAAGTCTAATGTTTATCAGTACATTACAGAAAATAATGAACTTTATCACAATATGCTAATTTTTTTAGAAGGACCTGTATATATTATATGTAATGCTCCTCCCTGCCTCCTGTAGTGCAGTATAGATATATATATATATATATATATATATATATATATAATGCCCCTTGTAGTGGCAGTAGATAATGCCCCCCATAGTGCCACCCCTAGGACCATTATATAATGCCCCACTCTGTAGTGCCAAGCATAAATAATGCTTCCATCTTCCTTGATTCCTTGTGGTGCTATCAGGCATATAGAAAACTCTGCCACTTCCTTGGTGCCCCCAGTAGAAAATGCTCTCTTTGTTTTGGCAGTAGATAATGCCCCCGTAGTGCCAACCTTAGTACCAGTAGATAATGACCCCCTCTGTAGTTCCAGGTATATATAATGCTCCTTCCTTCCTTGTTCCCCCCAGTAGATAATGCCCCCTTCTGTAGTGCCAAGTATATTTAATCGTCTTCCCCTTTCATTGGTTCCCCCAGTAGATAATGCCCACCAGGTATATATAATACTCCAACCCTTCCTTGGGGATCCCAGTAGTGCCGACGCTTCATATAAAAAATTAAAAAACACTTACCTCACTCCCGTTCTTCACCACCACGTTCCGATGCAGGCGGTCCTGATGTCCTGCTCTGGGTCTCGCTCGGTGATGTCCTCGCCACGTCTTGCGCCGTTCTAGTGCTTCATAGACTTCAGGCCTAGCGGCATGAGGCTGGGCCCGTAACTGACCTCCCCCCCATGCGAACCGAGGTGGCGCTCTAGGCAGACCCTCGCCTACCCGTCATCCTGGACCTGTTTTTGTGTCCCACTGCACTATTCAACTGTATCTGTGTTCTGAGGACGGCAATACAATTGAAGCTGTGACCACTATGGCCACAACTTTCAGGGCCCAAGTCCTAGATCACACACCTTATGTACCCACCAAGCCAGCTCAGCACACCTTATATACCCACCGAGCCAGCTCAGCACACCTTATATACCCACCGAGCCAGCTCAGCACACCTTATATACCCACCAAGCCAGCTCAGCACACCTTATATACCCACCGAGCCAGCTCAGCACACCTTATATACCCACGAGCCAGCTCAGCACACCTTATATACCCACCAAGCCAGCTCAGCACACCTTATATACCCACCGAGCCAGCTCAGCACACCTTATATACCCACCGAGCCAGCTCAGCACACGGGACTTCCTTCATAAGCTGCAGGCTGCTGACGTAGAAAGTAGGAAGTGGCCGTAATAATGGGACTGGACTGCGTATATATATTTTTTCATAGTGTATCCGTTGTTAACGGCCATTAGACGTTTACACTTCTGTTTAATGGCCGTTCAGTGTGGTCCGTCTGGTCTGGATGTGTCCTATTTTGGGACGGACGGTGTTCAAGGGAGATTAAAAAAAATGGCCGTGTGAGTACCCCCAATGGCTCCGAAAATGGCCACGTGACGGCCGTTTTTCGCTTTCATGGTAATGTACCCTTAGTGCACCCACACAGCAGTTACACTGTTCACCATCACTGTAATGCTCCCTCTTAGTGCTCCAATACAGTAGTTACACCCCTTCCCTTAGTGAAGCTCCTGTAGTGAAAATTGAATGAAAATAACAGTAATACTCACCGAGTCCCAATCCCCCGATGAACGGAGCCCATCCCTCTCTCCATAGCAGGGGCGATGTAGTGACGTCATTGCGCCTGCTGAGTAGGAGTGCGAGCGGCTGAGGCCAGGCTGAGCAGTAATCCTCGGCTCCTGTGCTCCAACAGGCGTGATGATGTCACTGCGTCGTGCCTGCTGGGGAGCGCACAGGCCGGGGAATGTGGCCCAGGCTGCAATGGAAGACAGATGTCCACTACAGCCTGGGCCTCACCTGCAAAGCATCTGGGCCTCACCTGCAAAGTAGCTCTGCCCCGATCACACCTGGCCATACATTGTGTTCCATTAAAGTGAATAGGGATGATCTGCAATACCACAAACAACCTGCAGACAGGTGTGGCGCTGTTTTTTAAATAAAGGAGGCTGTTTTTTTAAATAAAGGAGCCATGTTTTCCTAAATTTTGTACAAGGACTAATTTCTAAATGATATTACTTCATATACTCCCTAAAAAATAAAAATAAATGGAGACGTGAGGCAACGCGTTGCAAGCCATGCCAACTTAAAGCGACAGTAAAAATTAGGTCATGTGTCAGAAATAAAAGGGGAGAGCGGCAGAACTAGCTAATCAATGTGACAGTGCGACACTCCACCAGCGGCTCTGTCACCGCCGTACCCTGCCCACAAACTTACCGCCAGACAGTGACGTCACCGCGTTTCATACCGTCCGTGCCTAAAGACATTTCTAAAACGTGACCAGAAAAGTAGCACGTCAATGAGCCCTTGATGCGCACTGATGCGTTTTCTCACGCGCGTGATAAAAAAGGGAAGGTTTAACATCTCTTAGCAACCATCCGTGAAAAATGCATCGCATCCTCACTTGCTTGCGGATGCGATTTTTACGCAGCCCCATTCATTTCTATGGGGCCAGCTTTGCGTGAAAAACGCAGCATATAGAACATGCTACGATTTTCACGCAACACACACAAGGGATGCGTGAAAAACAACGCTCATGTACACAGACCATTCAAATGAATGGGTCCAGATTCAGCGCGGACTTAGGCCTCTTTCACACAAACGTATTTTTTTTCTGTTTCCGTTCCGTTTTTGCAGTTTACGTTTGCGGTCCGTATGCTGAACCATTCATTTCAATGGTTCCGCAAAAAATAACGGAATGTACTCTGTGTACATTCCATTTCCGTATATCTGTTCCGCTACAGATAGAACTTGTCCTATTATTGTTCACATATAATGATCCATCGCTCTATTCAAGTCATCGGGTCCGCAAACAATACAGAATGCATACGGAACACATCCGTATGTCATCCGTATTTTTCGGATCCATGCGAACTTTGCCCATGTGTTTACTGTTTACAAACATTACAGTACATTACAGTAATGATTACAAATGTTCTGCTTCTGTACGGAGATGTTTCGGCGGAAATACAGAACGGAAACAAAAAACGGAACAGATCCGTTAAAAACTGACCGCAAAATAAAAAAAATACAAAAGAGGCCTTAGCGTCGCTTTGGTCATGTGACTAAAAATTAAGTGCGATTTACGACAATAGATGCTTGCGAGGTGGCCAAAGCGCGGCGCCACTATGCGACCTGCGGGCTACTGCGAATGGCGGTCAGTTGTATTGAGCTCCATGGTGGAAAAGTTGTTTGCAATCTGCAACCAGAAATCCAGCAGGTTTGGATTTTTTTGCGAATATCAGCGATGTCACCCTGTGGTCCTGTCACATGACCAAAGCTTCCGTGCATACCCCGCCTTCTGCCACACAAATTCTAAGATGTGCTACATAACGGGGTGCACTATGAGGGGTGTGAGGGTATATTATATAACGGGGTGCACTATAAGGGGGTGTAAGGATATATTATATAACGGGGTGTGAGGATATATTATATAACGGGGTGCACTATAAGGGGTGTGAGGATATATTATATAACGTGGTGCACTAGAGGGGGTGTGAGGATATATTATATAACGGGGTGCACTATAAGGGGTGTGAGGATATATTATATAACAGGGGGCACTATAAGGGGTGTGAGGATATATTATATAACGGGGTGCACTATAAGGGGGTGTGAGGATATATTATATAAAAGGGTGCACTACAAGGGGGTGTAAGGATATATTATATAACGGGGTGCACTATAAGGGGTGTGAGGATATATTATATAACGGGGTGCACTATAAGGGGTGTGAGGATATATTATATAACGGGGGGCACTATAAGGGGTGTGAGGATATATTATATAACGGGGGGCACTATAAGGGGTGTGAGGATATATTATATAACGGGGTGCACTATAAGGGGGTGTGAGGATATATTATATAAAAGGGTGCACTACAAGGGGGTGTAAGGATATATTATATAACGGGGGCACTATAAGGGGGTGTGAGGATATATTATATAATGGGGTGCACTATAAGGGGGTGTGAGGATATATTATATAACGGGGTGCACTATAAGGGGTGTGAGGATATATTATATAATGGGGTGCACTATAAGGGGGTGTGAGGATATATTATATAACGGGGTGCACTATAAGGAGGTGTGAGGAAATATTATATAACGGGGGCACTATAAGGGGGTGTGAGGATATATTATATAATGGGGTGTGCTATAAGGGGGTGTGAGGATATAGTACATAACGGGGTGCACTATAAGGAGGTGTGAGGATATATTATATAACGGGGTGCACTATAAGGGGGTCTGAGGATATATTATATAACGGGGGCACTAAAAGGGGGTGTGAGGATATATTATATAACGGGGGCACTATAAGGGGGTGTAAGGATATATTATATAACGGGTGCACTATAAGGGGGTGTGAGGATATATTATATAACGGGGTGCACTATATAGGGGGTGAGGATATAATACATAACGGGGGCACTATAAGGGGGTGTGAGGATATATTATATAACGTGGGGCACTATAAGGGGGTGTAAGGATATATTATATAATGGAGTGCACTATAAGGGGGTGTGAGGAAATATTATATAACGGGGTGCACTATAAGGGGGTGTGAGGATATATTATATAACGGGGTGCACTATATAGGGGGGTGTGAGGATATAGTACATAACGGGGTGCGAGGATATATTATATAACGGGGGCACTATAAGGGGGTGTGAGGATATATTATATAATGGGGGGCACTATAAGGAGGTGTAAGGATATAGTACATAACGGGGTGCACTAGAGGGGTGTGAGGATATATTATATGACGGGGTGGACTATAAGGGGGTGTGAGGATATATTATATAACGGGGTGCACTATAAGGGGGTGTGAGGATATATTATATAACGGGGTGCACTATATAGGGGGGTGTGAGGATATATTATATAACGGGGTGCACTATAAGGGGGTGTGAGGATATATTATATAACGGGGTGCACTATAAGAGGGTGTAAGGATATATTATATAACGGGGGCACTATAAGGGGGTGTAAGGATATAGCACATAACGGGGTGCGAGGATATATTATATAACGGGGGGCACTATAAGGGGGTGTGAGGATATATTATATAATGGGGGGCACTATAAGGGGATGTAAGGATATAGTACATACCGGGGTGCACTAGAGGGGTGTGAGGATATATTATATGACGGGGTGGACTATAAGGGGGTGTGAGGATATATTATATAACGGGGTGCACTATAAGGGGGAGTGAGGATATATTATATAACGGGGTGCACTATAAGGGGGTGTAAGGATATATTATATAACGGGGGCACTATAAGGGGGTGTGAGGATATATTATATAACAGGGGGCACTATAAGGGGGTGTGAGGATATATTATATAACGGGGTGCACTATAAGGGGGTGTGAGGATATATTATATAACGGGGGCACTATAAGGGGGTGTAAGGATATAGTACATAACGGGGTGCACTATAAGGGGGAGTGAGGATATATTATATAACGGGGTGCACTAGAGGGGGTGTGAGGATATATTATATAACGGGTGCACTATAAGGGGGTGTGATGATATATTATATAACGGGGTGCACTAGAGGGGGTGTGAGGATATATTATATAACGGGGGCACTATAAAGGGGTGTGAGGATATATTATATAACGGGGTGCACTAGAGGGGGTGTGAGGATATATTATATAACGGGGTGCACTATAAGGGGGTGTGAGGATATATTATATAACGGGGGCACTATAAGGGGGTGTGAGGATATATTATATAACGGGGTGCACTAGAGGGGGTGTGAGGATATATTATATAACGGGGTGCACTATATAGGGGGGTGAGGATATATTATATAACGGGGGGCACTATAAGGGGGTGTAAGGATATATTATATAACGGGGGCACTATATAGGGGGTGAGGATATATTATATAACGGGGAGCACTATAAGGGGGTGTAAGGATATATTATATAATGGGGGCACTATAAGGGGGTGCAAGTATATAGTACATAACGGGGTGCACTAGAGGGGGTGTGAGGATATATTATATAACGGGGGCACTAGAAGGGGGTGTAAGGATATATTATATAACGGGGTACACTATAAGGGGGTTTGAGGATATATTATATAACGGGGTGCACTATAAGGGGGTGTGAGGATATATTATATAACGGGGGCACTATAAGGGGGTGTAAGGATATAGTACATAACGGGGTGCACTAGAGGGGGTGTGAGGATATATTATATAACGGGGTGCACTATAAGGGGGAGTGAGGATATATTATATAACGGGGGTGCACTAGAGGGAGTGTGAGGATATATTATATAACGGGGGCACTATAAGGGGGTGTGAGGATATATTATATAACGGGGTGCACTATAAGGGGGTGTGAGGATATATTATATAACGGGGTGCACTAGAGGGGGTGTGAGGATATATTATATAACGGGGTGCACTATAAGGGGGAGTGAGGATATATTATATAACGGGGTGCACTAGAGGGAGTGTGAGGATATATTATATAACGGGGGCACTATAAGGGGGTGTGAGGATATATTATATAACGGGGTGCACTATAAGGGGGTGTGAGGATATATTATATAACGGGGTGCACTAGAGGGGGTGTGAGGATATATTATATAACGGGGCACTATAAGGGGGTGTGAGGATATATTATATAACGGGGCGCACTAGAGGGGGTGTGAGGATATATTATATAACGGGGTGCACTATAAGGGGGTTTGAGGATATATTATATAACGGGGTGCACTATAAGGGGGTGTAAGGATATATTATATAACGGGGTGCACTATAAGGGGATGTGAGGATATATTATATAACGGGGTGCACTATAAGGGGGTGTGAGGATATATTATATAACGGGGGCACTATAAGGGGGTGTAAGGATATAGTACATAACGGGGTGCACTAGAGGGGGTGTGAGGATATATTATATAACGGGGTGCACTATAAGGGGGAGTGAGGATATATTATATAACGGGGTGCACTAGAGGGGGTGTGAGGATATATTATATAACGGGGGCACTATAAGGGGGTGTGAGGATATATTATATAACGGGGTGCACTATAAGGGGGTGTGAGGATATATTATATAACGGGGTGCACTATATAGGGGGATGAGGATATATTATATAACGGGGTGCACTATAAGGGGGTGTGAGGATATATTATATAATGGGGTGCACTAGAGGGGGTGTGAGGATATATTATATAACGGGGTGCACTATAAGGGGGTGTGAGGATATATTATATAACGGGGTGCACTAGAGGGGGTGTGAGGATATATTATATAACGGGGTGCACTATAAGGGGGTGTGAGGATATATTATATAATGGGGTGCACTATAAGGGGGTGTGAGGATATATTATATAACGGGGTGCACTATAAGGGGTGTGAGGAAATATTATATAACGGGGGCACTATAAGGGGTGTGAGGATATATATATAACGGGGTGCACTATATAGGGGTGTGAGGATATATTATATAACGGGGTGCACTATAAGGGGATGTTGAGGATATATTATATAACGGGGTGCACTATAAGGGGGTGTGAGGATATATTATATAACGGGGGCACTATAAGGGGGGTGTAAGGATATAGTACATAACGGGGTGCACTAGAGGGGGTGTGAGGATATATTATATAACGGGGTGCACTATAAGGGGGAGTGAGGATATATTATATAACGGGGTGCACCTAGAGGGGGTGTGAGGATATATTATATAACGGGGGCACTATAAGGGGGTGTGAGGATATATTATATACGGGGTGCACTATAAGGGGGTGTGAGGATATATTATATAACGGGGTGCACTATATAGGGGGATGAGGATATATTATATAACGGGGTGCACTATAAGGGGGTGTGAGGATATATTATATAATGGGGTGCACTAGAGGGGGTGTGAGGATATATTATATAACGGGGTGCACTATAAGGGGGTGTGAGGATATATTATATAACGGGGTGCACTAGAGGGGGTGTGAGGATATATTATATAACGGGGTGCACTATAAGGGGGTGTGAGGATATATTATATAATGGGGTGCACTATAAGGGGGTGTGAGGATATATTATATAACGGGGTGCACTATAAGGGGGTGTGAGGAAATATTATATAACGGGGGCACTATAAGGGGGTGTGAGGATATATTATATAACGGGGTGCACTATATAGGGGTGTGAGGATATATTATATAACGGGGTGCACTATAAGGGGTTGTGAGGATATATTATATAACGGGGTGCACTATAAGGGGGTGTGAGGATATATTATATAACGTGGTGCACTAGAGGGGGTGTGAGGATATATTATATAACGGGGTGCACTATAAGGGGGTGTGAGGATATATTATATAACGGGGTGCACTATAAGGGGGTGTGAGGATATATTATATAACAGGGGGCACTATAAGGGGGTGTGAGGATATATTATATAACGGGGTGCACTATAAGCGGGTGTAAGGATATATTATATGACGGGGTGCACTATAAGGGGGTGTGAGGATATATAACAGGGTACAGTATAAGGGTGTAAGGATATATTATATAATGGCGTGCACTTTAAGGGGGTGTAAGGTTGCATTACATTATGGGGTGCACTAGAAGGGGGTGTAAGGTTGCATTACATTATGGGGTGCACTAGAAGGGGGTGTAAGGTTGCATTACATTATGGCGTGCACTAGAAGGGGGTGTAAGGTTAGATTTGTGAGGAACCTGCCTGAAGACGCACTGTTTTACCTGCGTCTTCTCTGATCAGCATTACACCCACGTGGGGCTCACACAGCTGTCAATCAAACTTGCGCAATCCGGTCCAAATAACCCCGCCTACCCTGCCGGATTCCATGGAAACCACATTAACCAATAAGAACCCAGAGCTGATGATTGACAGCTGCCTCCAGCCTCTTTCCTGCAGGAGAGGGCGGGTCAAAGAGGAAAAATTTGATGGAGCGAAGTAACGGTTTCGGGATGACTGACAGCTCCTATAGCCAATCAGAGCGGAGAGCGAGGTGCCGGAGAGACGGCGTAGGCCAATAGAGGAGGCGGAAAGGTTAGAAAGGCTCCTCCTGGTGTCGGTGGGCGTGGCCGGTGAGGTGACGGGCTGGTGGTTACCGGGAGGCGCAGAGACTGAGAGAGGGAGCCCAGGAGCCGCCGGTAAGAGGGGGATGGCGGGCTGGGGCGGATTTCTGGCGGAGGGCTTTCATGGTAGTTGTGATATGGACAGTATTATAATTGTAATACCCCACCCGGAGTAATTAGCGGGCTGCCCCTGTAAATGAGTCCTTTCCTGGTATATTATATTGGGGACTAATCACTCTCTGGGCACTCCCTGCTGAGGTAATGCCCTCCACTAATACCCCCCTCATGCCTTTCTCCCCAAAGTAATATCCTTCCCCAGTGCCCATCCCTGACCACCCGGTGCCTGGGGCAATAACACCCCTAAATGCCCAGGTACAAACACCCCCTTTGTGGGTACACCCCTTCTGTAATATTCCAGGACCTGGTATACCCAGGTTAATGCCCTTTCTGTAATACCCCATGCCCAGGCTGTGCCCCGTCTCTAATACCCCATGCCGTGCCCCTTCTCTAATACCCCATGCCCAGGCTGTGCCCCTTCTTTAATACCCCATGCCCAGGCTGTGCCCCTTCTCTAATACCCCATGCCGTGCCCCTTCTCTAATACCCCATGCCCAGGCTGTGCCCCTTCTCTAATACCCCATGCCCAGGCTGTGCCCCTTCTCTAATACCCCATGCCGTGCCCCTTCTCTAATACCCCATGCCGTGCCCCTTCTCTAATACCCCATGCCGTGCCCCTTCTCTAATACCCCATGCCGTGCCCCTTCTCTAATACCCCATGCCCAGGCTGTGCCCCTTCTCTAATACCCCATGCCCAGGCTGTGCCCCTTCTCTAATACCCCATGCCCAGGCTGTGCCCCTTCTCTAATACCCCATGCCCAGGCTGTGCCCCTTCTCTAATACCCCATGCCCAGGCTGTGCCCCTTCTCTAATACCCCATGCCCAGGCTGTGCCCCTTCTCTAATACCCCATGCCCAGGCTGTGCCCCTTCTCTAAGACCCCATGCCCAGGCTGTGCCCCTTCTCTAAGACCCCATGCCCAGGCTGTGCCCCTTCTCTAAGACCCCATGCCCAGGCTGTGCCCCTTCTCTAAGACCCCATGCCCAGGCTGTGCCCCTTCTCTAAGACCCCATGCCCAGGCTGTGCCCCTTCTCTAAGACCCCATGCCCAGGCTGTGCCCCTTCTCTAAGACCCCATGCCCAGGCTGTGCCCTTCTCTAAGACCCCATGCCCAGGCTGTGCCCCTTCTCTAAGACCCCATGCCCAGGCTGTGCCCCTTCTCTAAGACCCCATGCCCAGGCTGTGCCCCTTCTCTAAGACCCCATGCCCAGGCTGTGCCCCTTCTCTAAGACCCCATGCCCAGGCTGTGCCCCTTCTCTAAGACCCCATGCCCAGGCTGTGCCCCTTCTCTAAGACCCCATGCCCAGGCTGTGCCCCTTCTCTAGTACCCCATGCCCAGGCTGTGCCCCTTCTCTAGTACCCCATGCCCAGGCTGTGCCCCTTCTCTAGTACCCCATGCCCAGGCTGTGCCCCTTCTCTAGTACCCCATGCCCAGGCTGTGCCCCTTCTCTAGTACCCCATGCCCAGGCTGTGCCCCTTCTCTAGTACCCCATGCCCAGGCTGTGCCCCTTCTCTAGTACCCCATGCCCAGGCTGTGCCCCTTCTCTAGTACCCCATGCCCAGGCTGTGCCCCTTCTCTAGTACCCCATGCCAGGCTGTGCCCCTTCTCTAGTACCCCATGCCCAGGCTGTGACCCTTCTCTAGTACCCCATGCCCAGGCTGTGACCCTTCTCTAGTACCCCATGCCCAGGCTGTGACCCTTCTCTAGTACCCCATGCCCAGGCTGTGCCCCTTCTCTAGTACCCCATGCCCAGGCTGTGCCCCTTCTCTAGTACCCCATGCCCAGGCTGTGCCCCTTCACTAGTACCCCATGCCCAGGCTGTGCCCCTTCACTAGTACCCCATGCCCAGGCTGTGCCCCTTCACTAGTACCCCATGCCCAGGCTGTGCCCCTTCACTAGTACCCCATGCCCAGGCTGTGCCCCTTCTCTAGTACCCCATGCCCAGGCTGTGCCCCTTCTCTAGTACCCCATGCCCAGGCTGTGCCCCTTCTCTAGTACCCCATGCCCAGGCTGTGCCCCTTCTCTAGTACCCCATGCCCAGGCTGTGCCCCTTCTCTAGTACCCCATGCCCAGGCTGTGCCCCTTCTCTAGTACCCCATGCCCAGGCTGTGCCCCTTCTCTAGTACCCCATGCCCAGGCTGTGCCCCTTCTCTAGTACCCCATGCCCAGGCTGTGCCCCTTCTCTAGTACCCCATGCCCAGGCTGTGCCCCTTCTCTAGTACCCCATGCCCAGGCTGTGCCCCTTCTCTAGTACCCCATGCCCAGGCTGTGCCCCTTCTCTAGTACCCCATGCCCAGGCTGTGCCCCTTCTCTAGTACCCCATGCCCAGGCTGTGCCCCTTCTCTAGTACCCCATGCCCAGGCTGTGCCCCTTCTCTAGTACCCCATGCCCAGGCTGTGCCCCTTCTCTAGTACCCCATGCCCAGGCTGTGCCCCTTCTCTAGTACCCCATGCCCAGGCTGTGCCCCTTCGCTAGTACCCCATGCCCAGGCTGTGCCCCTTCGCTAGTACCCCATGCCCAGGCTGTGCCCCTTCGCTAGTACCCCATGCCCAGGCTGTGCCCTTCTCTAATACCCCATGCCCAGGCAGTACTCCTTTTCTATTACTATGTGCTTAAATAATGCCCCTTCTCTGATACCCCATACCCAGGTTATACCCCTTGCCCATGCTATGCCCCTTCTGGTACTTCATACCCAGGTTATACCCCTTGCCCACGCTGTGCCCCTTCTGGTACCTCATACTCAGGTTATACCCCTTCTCTAATACCCCTTGCCCATGCTATGCCCCTGAATTCCTGACGCTCATTAAAGACATTCTCAAAACCCACTTTAATTATAAGGGAACCCCCCCCCCCCCCCCCCCCCCCCCCCCCCCCCCCCCCCAACCTCAGGAATACCCTTAAAGTTCAGTTGCACTCCTGGACATTGGCAGCCAAATACTTTTAGAAACCCCTCTCTTATTTTTGGTTTCTTTTTAAAGAATCCCCCTCCTCTTATACAAATGTGCCATCTTCAAGTATGTGATGCCAACCTGTAGAACTCAGACTATGGAGGGGTCCTCCTTGTGTCCTGTCACTTATGTACCTGTCTGTGTAGGAAGAGCTGGGGTAGACCCATCTGGCCTGGTAGTGCCAAGCTGTTTGCCCCTCGTGAATATTCCCCCGGACCCCCATGTCCTATCCTTTATGTATTACTGTGGGGCGCGATATTCACTGGAATGTGACTCCTTTCTTCTCTGTACCCTCAGCGGCGCCCCCCAAAAATTCCTTTGTGTGCCCCTCCCCTTTTCGTATGGTGGTGGGCTAGACCTTTAATTAACCCCTCAACCAAGTGGTTTCCATATTGTGGCTCATTGTCAGCACTGTGGTAGCTAAAGGGGTTAACCATTCCAGCCGTGCGCGGATCTGCCAGGGAAGGTGCCATGCCGGACGCTGCTGCTCCCCCCCATTCATTCACTTTACGTGGAGGCAGCCATGTTTTGCTGGTTGCAGCTGAGAAGGGGTTAACCAACTAGCCATATGGTTGACTCCAGCCTTGCTGGTCGCCTGCAGGGGCAGCTTGATCTCCCCCCCCACCCCCAGTCTGGTGCCCATGTGTCTCAGACCTGTGGCACACAGCGGGCGGGCACTTGGAGGGTGCTGTCTCATTCTCCTGGCCGGGGCATGTGTCTTATCTTGGTCCCATCAGACGGATCAGGGGCACCACCCAGGACTTGCTGTTGAGCCTGTTTCAGCCTGGATGGTGGGTTTGCATGACCTTGTTTAGGGGGGAGGGGAGGGGATGGCAGGGAAGGGGTTAAGTTCGGAAAACAAGTGTGGAGAACAGTTACCCGGCAGTAGGTGGGCGGCTGCTCAGATCTCTTATTGCAGCAGCTCCCAGGGAACAAAGAGCCTGTCTACATCATGACTTGCAGCTTCCATGCGCTCCCTCTAGCCCCCTCCTCCGTGCCCCCAACCTACCCACAGCAGAACAGAACCGCCAGGCCCAGCGGTGCCGTAGCCCGCCGCGTGCCCTCCACCCTGCCCCAGATATCTGCACCCGGGCTTTGTCTCTGCAGCAGCCGCCGCCGCCATACCCTTCCCATTACATTCGGGTCTGGGGGGGGGGGGGGGCAGGGGGGGGGGCACCCCTAGGCGTGTTAACCTGTGTGCGGCTGTATCCGGATTAATAGATAGGGGTTATCCTGCCCGCTTTATGGGCGCGTGGCCCCTGCGTGTAATCCCCCCAACCTTCTAATCATCGGCAGGAGCTTGTATGCAAATGTTAGAATCAAGGTGGATTGAATTCTTCTAAGAAGTTTTTAATTCTTTCCATTTTCCGAGACCTTGAGGCGGATTACTGGGGGGGTGGAGATGATGTATTTCGCCAGTTTCTGTATTACCTGGGTACAAGCGCTGGAGGAGGTGGGCATTAGTGGGGTGTTAGAGTAGGCACTGCTGGGGTATTTGTAGAACGCTATGAGGGTTATTCTGATTAGAGCATGTAAGGGTTAACTGTTAGACCCCCTAAAGATGAGAAGACTGGGGCCTCCATGTCCTCTGTGTGAACGGAGCCATGTTTGAGCATGTGCTCTCCTGCTCCAAGCAAGTCGCAGTTGCATGCAACCAAACACGCGTGTCAGTCCTGTCGTGTAGTCACGCAGACGACCGCTTGTGTTTTGTGCGTGACATCCCCGTTGCCTCCGTCTTATTCGCGGACCTGTTGACTTCCATGAGTAGGATGTGTTCTGTCTTTTGCAGAACACACGGGTCATAGTCTGCAGCGTGACCCCGTTGGCTATCACTAGATGCAGTGTAATGGTGTAGCCCCCCGCCTGAGAGAGTTGGACCACCCTAGGAGACAGAACTTCCACAGACGTCTGCTGGGATCCTAGCGTCTGTCCTGTGTATTAGGCCTCATGCACACGACCGTAGTTATGGTCTGCATCCGAGCCGCATTTTTTGCGGCTCTGATGCGAACCCATTCACTTCAGTGGGGCCGCAAAAGATGCGGACGGCACTCCGTGTGCTGTCCACATCCGTTGCTTCGTTCCGAGGCCTCGCAAAAAATATATAGCATGTCCTATTCTTGTCCGTTTTGCGGACAAGAATAGGCATGTCTACAATAGGCCGCCTGTTCCGTTCCGCAAATTGCGGAAGACACTCGGGCGGCTTCCGTTTTTTGCGGACTGCAAAAAAAGGTACGGTCGTGTGCATGAGGCCTTACCCACACACAGGACGGTCCTAGACGGGTTACCCTGGGGCACTTTGGACCTCTCCTGAGGTCACGTCCTGCCGGCAGGGGTCCTACCGCTGGGATCTAATAGTTATCCCCTACCTACTGGAATACCCCTTTAAGTGGGCATGTGCTATCTAATCACGGGTGTTGCCAGCTCAATGGGGTATTTGAGAAGTTGTCATCACGGGGCATTTGGTCAAGGAGCCAGGAGGGACTCTTCACATGCTGAGAGTGTGTCCGGATTTGTGTCCCGACCCGATTGTGGGTTTTAATTACCCAAACTCACTAGCTCTGATGGATCTATGATGTAGGGAGTTGCGGTCCGGGGCGTGTGTGGCCAGCCTCAGGCTACGGCGCCATTCGAAGCTAGTAGTAGCTTTGTGAGGCCGTATTCACGTCTCCATTAGAGATTATCCGGCATATGTGTCAGCGGTTGGCCGGACAAAAAACACTGCAGCAGTATTTTTCCAGACTATAGGGAACCGGTGAACAGTCTCCTGGATACGTTCGCCGGAGATGTGAACGCAGCCGATCGCAAAAAATATGGATGACGTCCGTGTGCTGTTTTTTTCAGTATTTTGCGATCGCAAAAAATACGGATGACGTCCGTGTGCATACAGTTTTTTACAGAACAGCTGGCCCCTGATAGGTACAGCTGGTCCGTTATTGCGGACAATAATAGGACATGTTCTATGTTGGAACGGAAATACGGAATGCACACGAAGTACATTCAGTTTTTTTTTTCCGGACCCATTGAAATGAATAGTTCCGTATACGGATGGCAAAAAACGAAACGTAAACTGGAAAAAAAAACAGTTTGTGTGCATGAGTAAATGTAGTCTTGCAGAATTCCAGCATGGTTGGACTGTCGGGTCACAATGCAACTACGTTTTCCAGCATTTTGCGCAACGCAGTAGCGTTACAGGGTTTATCCAAGACTATTAAATGCCCCCCATATGCCTGGGCCCCTCACAATGACTAAACTTACCTGTCTCCCCGCACCGCCGCTGCTGCTTCTCCCCATGCGGGGATGAAGACATTCGATGTCGGGGGAGCCTCACTAGCGTCACCCGCAATTCTGCGTCATATCCGCACCAAAATCCAATCCACAATTTCTAAAAATGCTTGTATTCCGCAACCTGTGCAGGTGGCCTTTTGGCATAGCCTCATTCACCTCTGTGGAGAATGAGGGACACCCGTCTTGTGGGTGCAGTGAATGGAGTGATGGCTGCACATGTGCAACTCCATTCACTTCTTTGCAAAAACATTTGACGTTGGCTATTTTTGAAACTGGCATAGATAGGAATGAAGAGAGACGGGCAGACGTGACCACCTCTCCATTCACTGCAGCTGTGAGACTGAGGGGGTCGCTGTTCTTGTAATCGGTGGGACCTTCGCCCCTCGTTTACGGCTGTCAAGACGGGAATTGTTACATCAGCCATGTGGCCTCTGCAGAAGATTGCAGCAAACTGGCCCCATGTGCACCTGGCTGGCTTTACCACTATCGTTTGTGTCCCATTGTTTCGGAAAATTGTTATTCCTGGAGCTGGAAGGAAGGAAATTCCAATACAATGATGGCCGGAGTCTGGACCCACATTTAACAAGTTATGAAAACCATTGACTGGCTGTGATGGCTGATGGTTCAGAGCCCAAGCCTGAGACGAAAAAACTGGCCAGGTGTCATGTTAGGGACTGTTGATGGGCAGATGTGGGCACGGGGGTTGGCAAGGGTCTTATAGTTAGGTATTAGAGGGTGTTGTTCCTCTGGTGAATCTTCCTGACGGGGGGAGGGGGGTAGGAAGCGGAGATCTGCACAGTTCAATGAGATGATGTTATGGGGCTGTCATGGCCTGGATGACACACACTGATAGGCTTCCTGTAGTTTTACAAGGGTCCATGAGTCTGCGTCCTGCCAGGAAAGAAGCGACAGGTGAAGCCATTAGTAATAAGGGGAGATTATATCCAGTCTGATTACTGAGTACACCCCCTACTGCGAGACAGCCAAATCCAGACTCCCAGCCAAGTAAGAGGTCTCCTGGGAAGTGCGAAAGCTTGGCTCTTGTTCTTTGGGACGTGCTGGTTGTATGCAATCCCAGTCCCAGGTGATATTCACATCAGTACATACTGTCATTATTGCTGAATTGCACAAGAAAGACAAAGGCTTTGCTGAATCTCTTTTTCTGCGTAGATTGGCCATTCCACATATCTAACTACTATAAACCTGCCTCCTATATACAAGGATACAACTGCTATAATACTGCCCCCTATGTACAAGAATATAACTGCTATAATACTGCCTCCTATGTACAAGAATATAACTACTATAATACTGCCCCTATGTACAAGAATATAACTGCTATAATACTGCCTCCTATGTACAAGAATATAACTGCTATAATACTGCCCCCTATGTACAAGAATATAACTACTATAAACCTGCCTCCTATATACAAGGATACAACTGCTATAATACTGCCCCCTATGTACAAGAATATAACTACTATAATACTGCCCCCTATGTACAAGAATGTAACTACTGTAATACTGCCCCCTATGTACAAGAATATAACTACAAAAATACTGCCCCCTATGTACAAGAATATAACTACTATAATACTGCCTCCTATGTACAAGAATATAACTACTATAATACTGCCTCCTATGTACAAGAATATAACTACTATAATACTGCCTCCTATGTACAAGAATATAACTACTATAATACTACTCCTATGTACAAGAATATAACTACTATAATACTGCCTCCTATGTACAAGAATATAACTACTATAATACTGCTCCTATGTACAAGAATATAACTACTATAATACTGCTCCTATGTACAAGAATATAACTACTGTAATACTGCTCCTATGTACAAGAATATAACTACTATAATACCGCTCCTATGTACAAGAATATAACTACTATAATACTACTCCTATGTACAAGAATATAACTACTATAATACTGCCCCCTATGTACAAGAATATAACTACAAAAATACTGCCTCCTATGTACAAGAATCTAACTACAATAATACTGCTCCTATATACAAGAATATAACTACTATATCACTGCTCCTGTGTACAAGAATATCCGTGTCCGTGATCCGTGTCCGTTTTTTCCTATCATTTCAAAGGCAAACATTTTTCATGTCCGTGGATCCTCCAAAAATAAAGGAAGACCCACGGAAGAAAAAACGGACACGGATCACGGAACAACGAAAACCGTTTTTGCGGACCGCAAAAAAAAAAACGTCCGTGTGCATGAGGCCTAAACCTGCCTCCTATGTACAAGGATATAACTACTATAATACTGCCTCCTATGTACAAGGATATAACTACTATAATACTGCCTTCTATGTACAAGAATATAACTACTATAATAATGCTCCTATGTACAAGAATATAACTACTATAATACTGCCTCCTATGTACAAGAATATAACTACTATAATATTGCCTCCTATGTACAAGAATATAACTACTATAATATTGCCTACTATGTACAAGAATATAACTACTATAATACTGCTCCTATGTACAAGAATATAACTACTATAATACTGCCTCCTATGTACAAGAATATAACTACTATAATACTGCCTCCTATGTACAAGAATATAACTACTATAATACCGCATATAACTACTATAATACCGCTTCTATGTACAAAAATATAACTACTATAATACTGCTCCTATTTATGTACAAGAATATAACTACTATAATACTGCTCCTATGTACAAGAATATAACTACTATAATACTGCTCTTATATACAAGAATATAACTACTATAATACTGCTTCTATGTACTAGAATATAACTACTATAATACTGCTCCTATGTACAAGAATATAACTACTATAATACTGCCTCCTATGTACAAGAATATAACTACTATAATACTGCCTCCTATGTACAAGAATATAACTACTATAATACTGCTCCTATGTACAAGAGTATAACTGCTATAATACTGCTCCTATGTACAAGAATATAACTACTATAATACTGCCTTCTATGTACAAGAATATAACTACTATAATACTGCTCCTATGTACAAGAATATAACTACTATAATACTGCTCCTATGTACAAGAATATAACTACTATAATACTGCCTTCTATGTACAAGAATATAACTACTATAATACTGCCTCCTATGTACAAGAATATAACTACTATAATACTGCTCCTATGTACAAGAATATAACTACTATAATACTGCTCCTATGTACAAGAATATAACTACTATAATACTGCTCCTATGTACAAGAATATAACTAATATAATACTGCCCCTGTGTACAAGAATAGAACTACTATAATACTGCTCCTATGTACATTTATGGCAGTCAAAAAAGTGATGCCCGCCAGCCGTTGCATTGTTTGTCTTCAGTACCGTACTGTAGGTCTTAGGACATGTTCTACAATTTCTTGTCCTGTGCGTTTGCTTAGTTACAACATTTTGCAATTATTTTGTTTCTTTCTTTTTGTGAAGTGAAACTTTATATTTACAGTTTTGCTTCCTCTTGTCTGTATTGTCTGATTGGTAAATCTAAGCTGCTGTATCTAAGCTTGATGTGTTTCTTCTTTCCGTAGGTGATTCCTAGAGACTCCAAGTCATAATGTCTCAGAGAGTGGGGCAGGATGACCCCGAGCGATACCTCTTCGTGGACCGCGATGTGGTCTACAATCCCGCCACGCAGGCTGACTGGACGGCCAAGAAGCTGGTGTGGGTGCCGTCGGAACGGCATGGGTTTGAGGCAGCCAGCATCAAGGAGGAGCGAGGCGACGAGGTGGTGGTGGAGCTAGCTGAGAACGGCAAGAAGGCCATGGTGAACAAGGATGACATCCAGAAGATGAACCCACCCAAGTTCTCCAAGGTGGAAGACATGGCGGAACTGACCTGCCTCAACGAGGCCTCCGTCCTGCACAACCTGAAGGACAGATATTACTCGGGACTCATCTATGTAAGTACTCCGCAGAAACGTGAATGTGACTTCTGATGTATTTCTGCATTGTCAGGATTAGAAAAACATGTCTGCTTCTTCCGTAAACAGCGCCTCCACAGGTTGTGTGTGGTATTGGTGCTCAGCCTCATTTACTTTAAAGTTATTTTTTTTCGGGAGTTGATTAATGATGACCTAAACTCAGCACCACTTAAGAATGGTAATTTCCCTTGCCTCTCCTGCTGCAAATGCAGTTGCATCATGAAAGGTGATGGTTTTACCCATCCTTATAGTGGCAAACGGTTTAAGATCAAGGGACACTTCACATGTAAATCCACAGATGTGGTTTACATGATACAATGTCCATGTAGCTTAATATATGTGGGAGAGACCACAATGGAACTGAGGGAAAGAATCAACAAACACAAAAGCACTATAAGAACAGGAGCTATTGACAAACCGGTTGCAAAACACTTCATTGATTGCAAACATTCCATTAATCAACAAAGATTTCGAGTAATCGATAGCGTTGGGTATCTAAGGAGGGGTGGGGACAGGAAGGGAATACTTAGGAAAAAGGAGCTTAAGTGGATCCATACCCTTAGATCCCTTCAACCTTACGGTTTAAATTTAGAGTTTAACGTCGCATCCATCGATTGACATTGGTCGCTGTATTCCCCTCTTAAGTATAGGGACATCATGTTGTTTTTTATATGTGTTACACATCCCTATTACAAGGATTCTTAAATGTATATGTTAAAATGCCTTTCATAGTTTTTGATGTTCGATATCATGGATAATACATTTTGTATATGATGATCCTACATGATTGCTTTGTGCTGCGCTGTACATTGTCTCCTTCTCCGTAGATATGTGCATGTGCATACTCTGATCGTTTTTTGATAGTGTGGCGATCACTATTGTGGTCCGTGATCTTATACTGTATAAGGCCTCCTGCACACGAACGTTTTTTTACACGGTCCGCAAAAACGGGGTCCGTAGGTCCGTGATCCGTGCCCGTTTTTTCTTTCGTGGGTCTTCCGTGATTTTTGGAGGATCCACGGACATGAAAAATGAAAAAAAAAATCGAAGTCAAGTTTGCCATTGAAATGATAGGAAAAAACGGACACGGATCACGGACACGGATGACAATCTTTTGTGCATCCGTGATTTTCACGGACCCATTGACTTGAATGGGCCCGTGAACCGTTGGCCGTGAAAAAAATAGGACAGGTCATATTTTTTTCACGGCCAGGAAACACGGCTCACGGATGCGGCTGCCAAACGGTGCAGTTTCCGATTTTTCCACGGACCCATTGAAAGTCAATGGGTCCGCAAAAAAAACGGCACAACGGCCACGGGTGCACACAACGGTCGTGTGCAGGAGGCCTAATGCCGATCTACCCATTTTTCTATATGGATTATGCACATCTCTATATGGCAAGTTGCGCTGACCACGGCGTCGCCGTTACCATGGCTCCGATATCTGCACTGTGTCTCCATTGGCTGTGCTTTCCATGTGACCCACGAGATTGACGCACGGCTGTGCGCACCGTACTAGGTGTCACGTGATAGTCGCGCAGGCGATGACGACAATGATTGCTTTCAGTAGCTCATTGGTTGGAGACGCCAGTGCTGTCCGGAGTCATGGCGACGGATGATACTTCCGGTATGCAAAGTCGGTGAGTCGCGACTGCACAGTGGAAACGATAGCACGCCGAGGCGCACATTACGGAGATGGCGGTCATGTCAGTTGTAGTAAGTAGCAACATGCACAGATGCATTCCATTATGTATTGATTGGCTATGATGATGTAATGTGGGGTGTGTATTTTAATGTGGGGGGGTATATATATGCCTACCAGCATTGGTGTCATTAGGCTTGATAAAGACTGGTGAACAGTCGAAACGTTGCCAATTGTGTCTGGAGGTACGAATAAAAGAATTTTTTGATACTGCAACATGCTGCCGAAGCCATCTTCCTTTCTACACATATACTCCAAGGCCTGATGGATCAAGGGCCTACGGCTGCTGCATTGACCAACGCACTATCCTGAGACCACAAGGTGCTGCTTCTACACTTCAACCTCTACCTAAACTCAGCATAGGTCAGTGATGGCGAACCTTTGAGAGGTCGAGTGCCCAAACTGCAACCCAAAACCCACATATTTATCGCAAAGTGCCAACACGGCAATGTAACCTGAATACTACAGTCCAATATAGTAGATCTTCCATGTACTTTATCATTTAGCTATCATAGCCTGCCCACATTCAGTGCAGTGCCTGTGCTGTTCATAGTGCGCCCTGCGCTGATGAATGGCAGGAAAAGTCTAACGCATATTGGTACACCATAGACTGTTTCCAGGGTGTTGGTGCCCACAGAGAGGGCTCCGAGTGCCACCTCTGGCACCTGTGCCATAGGTTCGCCACCACTGGCATAGGTCATCAGTATCTAATCGATGGGAGTCTGACCCCCACCACCACCCCTGGCCTCTTCCTAATCACATGGAATGGGCCCGGGCTCCGATACCAATCACAGCCACTATATAATGTACAGTGCTACAGAACCTACTCAAACATGTGATCAGCGGGGTGGCACGCCCCACTCATCTGTTAGTGATGACCTGTCCTGAAGATAGGCCTTCCATATTGTACTCCCAGAAAACCCCTTTAACGGAGCTGCAGTACCAGACACAACCTAAGGACAGGGTGGGGCACTGTTTTTTATTGTTACTGGTGCACAAGTCGATTGTTGGACATATTGCACGTAGCGGTTGTTATTGTGCCCTTTAGTACAGTGTTAGTGGGGGCTCTTTCAGGGGTGCCGTGGAGTATGTATAGTACAGTCAGGGTAGTGGTCATCATCCATGAACTGACCTATGACCCCTGATGACCAGGGGTCAGTGTGTGCATAGCGCCAGCCCCATGTCTTCTACCCATGGGTGTCGAGAAGCCCGTGACCTCAGGGGAATTCACAGGGTAGCAGTGACCTCACTGAGGCATGAGGCACTAGGTGGCTCACACAGTTAGGCCTCTTGCACACAACTGTGTGTCCCGCGTGGCCATATTGCGGCCCGTATACGGCAGGTCCACAATACACGGGACACCGGCCGTGTGCATTCCGCATCACAGATGCGGTACGGAACAGAAGCACTACGGAGTGCTTTCGTGGGGTTCCTTCTGCAAAAAGATAGAACTTGTCCTATCTTTTTCCTAAACCGACGGATCGCGGACCCCATTCAAGTGAACGGGGTCGCGGTCCGCATGCGGCTGGCCCACTGTCTATACCCGTGCAGTGCGGACTGCAATTTCTGGTCCGCAGCTCGGGCAGCAGACGTTCGTGTGCAAGAGGCCTTATGTGATGATTCTGAGTACTTTTCATTTCATTTTGACATTTTTGGGGACGTATAACAATATAAGACAGATCGCTCCTCGGCCGCAGCTTCCTGGCGAAGTTCAGCGTAAACATCATTTTTAATTTCTAGCCTCCAATTAATCCAAATATTTGCCGTTGGGGGTCACGGCTGCTGCGGAGGCGCAGACTTTGTCCGCTGGCTGCCGGCGTGTTTAACCCGTTCCCTGCCAGAGGCCTGCACCGGGCAGTGTTCCAGGGTCACCTGGTGGTCATGAAGTCTTCCGCTATCTGAGTCGCCTGCGGAGCAGAGCCAAGTTCCCATCTGCAGTCACCAGCGCTGTCATCTGCCCACCCCCGGATTCTGAGCGCCTGTCATCACCGCCAGCTTTTTCCATCTCGAGGATTAGTCTGCAGATCAATAACCGCGCATTAGGTAATGACCTACACAGGCATGTGTGTCTTAAAGGGGCAGGCCACGACGGTGCCGCAGCAGGGCGTGACTGGTTCAGATCGACAGCTCTGCAGCCCGTTCATTATAAGGGTCAGCAGCTATGATCTTAGATTTGGTGATGTCACATAGTGACATCACATCGCCCTAAAAAGGTTTTATGTCCTAGAAGAAGACATTTACCAACCTAATGGCCTCCCATAGAGCATATCAAGGCTGGAAAATGAGTGGCCCCCGATTCCAGGAGAGGTCACATGACTTTACTGTTTACACACGGCATCTATAGGAGGAGGGGCTTACTCGTAAGGATAATACAGGTGAAGGGAGCTTTCCCTTTAAAGAGCACCAGTCAGCAGTAAACTTAAAGGGGTTCCCAGGACTAAAGGCTTTTTTATCTAATGCCCGCAACCTGCCTCTGTGAATAGAAGATTCCTACTTACCTGCTCCCCGCCAATCCTGTCCTCTATGGTGGCTCTCACGTGTCCATGTTCTGATCCGGGACGGTTTACATCCAGCGGTGCATGGTCATGGTCACATGCTCCGTGGCAGCCAATAACCGGCTTCAGCGGTGACATGGCCACAAGCGGTACACCACCGAAGCCAGTTATTGGCTGCAGCAGAGCACTTGACCATGACCATTTATCGCCAGATGTGAACAGTCTGTACATACTGCTTGCTAGGGTTGTTCCTGCTGGTTAATATGGTATATTCCTTATGCAAATGAGGGCTTCAGTGCACCGAGGGGAGGGGCTTAGCCCCTCTGGTCCCCGACTTTGCAGTAAAGAGCAGTAAAGAGCAAGTCTTTCTTTCTCAGGAATGCAGCACAGATATCATTTAACCAGCAGGATCAGCCCTATCTGCTTGATCCTGATGAAATGTGCACTAACAAGTATGGTTTTAAGGAGCTTTTCAAATGTCCAAAGGGTTTTCCTCCGTCCCTACTTGTTGGAAGGGTCCCTTGACCTCCAGCGATCAGATACAATGTTGCAGTAAGTGTTCAGTTTTCCTGCAGCGCCACCACAGGTGGAATTGTGTACTGCGCAACGCCTATTCAGATCAATAGGACAGGTCCTCCAGAACCGGAAACACTTTTAGTAACCAAGAGATGAGGATCCTGAACAGGGGACCCCTCTATAAAAAAATATTTTCCAAACTGGACAGCCCCTTTAAGATGTACTAGCCCCCCACCCTTGGATTCTTTGAGATGCTGCATGCATTATTAAGCTGTTGTGATGTCCTGATCTCAGCTTTTTCATGTGGGATGTCCATACGTCTAATGGACACGTCTCTTCCATCCCCCTCCTCCCCGGTATATATGGCTGGCTATTTGTGGTCCTCCAGACCCAGCCAAGAGACGGTTGTGGTCTGCCCGAGCACGCAGTGTGTCAGAGGTAAGGAATGGAGGCCGTCACTGGTGTACGGGGCCAGGAGATAAGCCGCCAGGCGGAGATGAGGAACGCTGTAGAAAGCAGACGTCTGTCACCCTTCTATTTCAGTCTGCATCTGGAGGGGTCCATGGAGAACGCTTATCTGGAGCAGCAGATAAGCGGCGGCTCGCGGAGGGGAAGCGTCGCCTGCAAAATCAAATTGCTTTCGCATGACCTAATAAAGTTTGACGGGACAGAAAAAAAGTCTGTTTTTTTTAGGGGGGTGAAGTGGGTCCTCTCCATCCTTATACCACTTTCTGTTACGGATCACTTCGAGGGCAGCTCCATTCAGGATATCTTCATACACGGATGTGATTAGCCCCCCATGCATAAATACAGCACAAGGGGGGAGGGCTTTTAAAGGAAATGAGCAATGGGCCTGCAGTTTCAGGACCACGATGCATTGTGGCCGATTCAGGTAGTGGGCGGAGTTATCTCCCAGCCCTGGGGCCGGTTAGTCAGTCACAATACAGTCCAGGAGGAGCAAAACAGACCCTTTTCCAAAAGTAGTCACTCGGCCGATCTGCTGACCATGCTAAATTGGCGATTTACCGGGGAAAGACATGGCTGCCATTCAGATATGAGACCTCCAGGAAGGGAGACGCTCTTAGTCGTTTTGTGCCCTGAGCCGGAGCATCCCATCCTCTGTAATCTTCATATTCCCTTTAGGGCTCATTCACACGACCGTATCAATGATTCCACACCCGTTCCACAATTTTCCGGAACTGGTGCGGACCCATTCATTTCAATGGGGCTGCAAAAGATGCAGACAGCACACCGTATGCTCTCCGCATCCGTAGTTCCGTTCCGTTGCCCCCGTAAAAATATAGAGCTTGTCCTATTCGTGTCCGCAATTGCGGACAAGAATAGGCATTTTCTATAATAGTGGTGGCCATGTGCGGTCCGCAAATTGCCGGTATCTGTGTGATCATGTGAATGTAGTTAGACTGAGGTTATCTTCATGAGTCACCCCCTTTAAGGGCTCACTCATACGGCCGTATGCTGTCAGCAAAAATGCAGATCCGTTTTTTTGCGGATTAGATGCTGTTTCATTCACTTCTATAGGGCCCTTTTCTTCCATTGCACGGCTCAGCAAAAAAAAAAAAAAAAACGTCCGATACTGAAAATCAGTCTATTGAAATCTATGGATCAGCAAAAAAACAGAAAGCAATTCGTTTTTTTGCGGATATGCTGAACTGTCCGCAAAAATAATGGATCCGCATTTTTGCGGACAGCATACGGCCGTCTGAATGAACCCTAAAATGAAGCATTCCTGGTGTTCTGCTGATCGCCTCCGATCAGCTATTTCCAGAGGAAGCTGCAGTGGCCACTACTGGGGAGGTTTTGTATTACATCATTTCCTTTCAAATAAATAGGCTGGGCCAATAAAAGTAATTTATGAAAGGGGGGTTCTTTTTGACACAGCCCTTAAAGCATGAATCGGCTAGGGAGTTTTTGGGAAGGTCTTCTTCTCCCTGTGGACTGTGGTCTTCCAGATTCTTTGAGGTTATTTCTGTCGTCTCCTCCTGACTTCCTTGGACTTATTTGTTCTGAGATCCCCTTTTTTTTGTAGACGGGAGGGATCAAAAACATCCTCCCAAATTGTCTGAGGAAACGCTTGTTCCTGTAGGTCGGGAGCAGAGGTGTCTTTTTATTCTTGTCACCATCGACCTCCCCGAGTGTGGCCATTTCCCCCTTTTGTGATGCTTCTGAAGAGCAGCTCGCCTCGATCAGCGGGGAAACGGCAGAGCAAATGTTTACTTTCCCTGCAGTGCCCCCACTGGATAAACAGAGTATTACACTGTACCCTCTGAAATCAGCCTGCAGTCCTCCAGAGCCTGTTCTAGCTTTAGGTGGGGCGGGGGTCCCCAATTGGTATCTATTAGCATCACAGCACACCGGGGCAGTTCATTTAAAGCAATCTTCCCTTAAAGGGGCATTACTACTCCCCAGTGTGATTTTATTTGATGGCAGCGCCCCCCCCCCCCCTTCTATTACGTTTTGCTGCTTTGGATCTTCTCACCATGTCAGATAGTTGGATTGCAGACGTGAAGCTTCTCGAATAAACAGCAACAAAGTTTTGCAATCCTCAAATATGTGGCCTGATTATAAAAAACAAAATTAAAGGGCGACTCCACCGACGGGTGTAGATTGTGCATTTTACATACAGTAGGCAACCTTTCACAGTTAGTCTACCCAAAAATGTTGAGCCTTGTGCTCTAGTCATATCCAGAGCTGCATTCACAATTTCCCCAACTACTACTTGTCTATGAGTGCACAGGGCATTCAAATTCAGTGCTGGTAAATTGTCTGTTTCCCTAGCAGGCTTGTCGGTGCAGCTTTGGATGTGAGTGCAGTATGGGTCCACAAAATATAACCCGTTCTGTGCTGTTAGAAGCTTGATCTTGGAGCTTAGTCCCGAAAGTAGCATGGCCGGGGAAGCCAACTTGTCTCTACCCTGGACAATTGCTTAAGAAGCAATTCCACAATGCGTTTCTATTGGCAGACACGCTTGTAGGCTGATCACAATGGTAAGGCTGATAGGGAAGTGCTATTCATGCCGTTTCCTGACCTCTGTGCCCAGCGGAGATTCCATATTGAAGCTTGCATTCCTGCCTCAGCCCACATCATGGCGGCGGCCCCCCGACCGTAGACCATCCCTGTACATACGCTGGCCGTCCTCTGCACACAACCACAGTCCTTCCCTTTGTAGCCACAGATATGTCAGGGCGAGGTCTGACACTTCCTGCTTGCAGAGATTTGAGATTTGCACGCCTGTCTCGGTGCAACTTGGAGCCGGCGCAGAATTGCGCCTAACGAGGACAGACGCCACATCTGTGTATCACCGTATTACCACCTCTAGGACCTATATATGTCCCCAGTACACCTCCCGTGTAGCTGAGCCCGGCTCACACAGCAACACTGTGGTCCAATACATCCAGCAAAGGAAATCCTCTTTGATGCTTTAAAGACTCTACTCTAGTCACATCCAAAGCTGCATTCCCACGTCTCAAAGGATGAGACAGTTCTAGCTGATCTGTTCGCTCGTGTCTCGCAACAGGGTCTCAGTGAATTGCAGCCTGTGTCAGCAGGGATCTCGATTTCAGCTTTGGATGTGACTAGAGTGCAAGATGTAAATTAAGATAAATCCAAAAAAATATATTTAAAATCTTGGTCCTCTCCTGGACTCCAGGCTGATGTATACAGGCACTTTGTAACAACCTGCAGCTTTCCAATCGGGAGACATGTTAAGCCTTTAGATGGAAAGAAGAAAGTGCTCATTCACCAACAGCAAGCAGAGATCTAGAAAACGGTGAAGAATTGAGAGCAGAAATATATTAGAAAGTTAAAAAAAAAGTGTCATTAAACAGTGAGAGCAGACGATCGGATGTGGTAATAGAAGCGATCCTTTCAGGGCTGCCGGGTATAGACATTGGTCATAGACTCTCCGATGTGGTAATAGGAGCGATGCTCTGAGGGCAGCCAGGTACTGACCTTGGTCATAGACGTCCCCATCTGGTAATAGGAGCGATGCTCTGAGGGCAGCCAGGTACTGACCTTGGTCATAGACGCCCCCATTTGGTAATAGGAGCGATGCTCTGAGGGCAGCCAGGTACTGACCTTGGTCATAGACGTCCCCATCTGGTAATAGGAGTGATGCTCTGAGGGCAGCCAGGTATAGACCTTGGTCATAAACGACCCAGTCTGGTAATTGGGGCGAGGCTCTTGGGGTGGGCAGGTATTGATGACCCAATCTGGTAATTGGAGTGCTGCTCTGAGGGCGGCCAGGTATCGGCGTTGGTCATGTGACTTGGTTCCTACTGTCTCATAGACTATAAAAGGCCGGTGATTTATAGCAGATTCTCACAAGACTCCATTAATATCCCGGTCTGTGTCGTTGGTCTAATCCC
Organism: Bufo gargarizans; assembly: GCF_014858855.1. Lineage (NCBI taxonomy): Eukaryota > Metazoa > Chordata > Amphibia > Anura > Bufonidae > Bufo > Bufo gargarizans. The sequence goes on from NC_058085.1 coordinate 43,138,458, forward strand.
AATCATCGTCTATGTTCCAGGCTTGATTCCAGCTCTGGAGTACATAATAAATCTCGCCTGCTCGGTGCTGGCAGATGGGGCGAAGTGTCGCTCTAGCGTTCCCAATCTGGCCGTTGATGGTCCCCGGATTGCTGTGCCGGGTGGTATGTGTGTGTCCTTGGAGCGGGGCCAGGGTAGGACACATTCCCGCATTCCTCCCTGATAGACGGCTTCCCTCCACTGCCGGATCGGCGCATTCCTCCTTCACTATGTTTATTTCCCTTACTGCAGGAGCCATTCATCACCCGCTTCAGTGATTGATGCCCACTTAAAGGGGCCCCCCCTCCTCCTTCAGAGCCCTACCCCCTCAAAGCCCATGGTGGGGGTTGTAGTACCATATCACACCCTTGGGTATTGTTTTTATACCTTTCTATTCATTATCCTGGGTAACCAATTCTGGGAAAGCTGGGTGTCAACCTGTAAGCCTCCCATGTGGGATGTCACCCAGCTTTATCAGACCCCCCCCATAGGAATCTGCTTAGTGATAAACCCCTCGTCTTCAGTATGCTGCATGGAAAGCTGGGTAATAGCCTTATGGGGGAGGCTTAAAGGGATTGTCCTAGAATGACCGCTTATTGTCTCTTTCTGATCGGGGAGAGCATGATGGCTGGAGCCCCTGCTAATCACCAGGGCAGGGGGTCCTATGACCCCCATATGTCTATAGCACTAGCAAAGTGTGAATGGATGAATGGAGCGGCAGAGCTGAGGCTCAACCATCTCCCCCTTATGGTCAGTGCGGGCCCCTGACAGAAATCAGAGAAGAACACAATGTCAGATTCCCTCAGTAGTGCAGCCTTCAGGCCTGTAATTATATCTCCATATAGAAGCTTATTTTTTATTTTTTGCTCACTTCATCCGCCCGGTTCCTTGCTGTTCTTACTTCCCGTCCTCTGATCCCATAGATCTAGCTCCGAGACCGCACAGGTAGTCTTCCTGTCGGGAAGCACAGACATCCATGACTTCAGAAACATGGCGGGTCCCTTTAAGGCGCAGCATTGACTGGTGGCAGCACGTCACAGCCTCCGCTTCACCACTACTTCATGTGCAGACGTCGCTGTAGATCAGGGATCAGTTACCTCCAGCTGCTGTGAAACTACAACTCCCAGCATGCACACTTGGCTGTTCTTGTAACTTCTTCCATAAAAGTGAAAAGAGGATCCTGGGGGTTGTAGTCTCAGAACAGCTGGGAGTGCCTGAGGTTGCTGATCTCTGCTGTAGATCAAGGATCAGCAACCTCTGGCTGTGGCTGTTCTGAGACTACAACTCCCATAATCCTCCTTTCACTGCTGTTGGAGTTGTAGTTTCATAGCATCTGGCATGTCAAAGGTTGCCGATCCCTGCTGTAGATTCAACTCCTGCCACGATTTCTGCAAACGATTGATATACATTTTCAAGATCTCTGCTTGCTGTCACCGAGACCAGTTAGTGCTGCGTCTTAAAGGAACCCGCCATGTTTCTCACAGCAGAGGGTTTGCTACAACTGTATACAGTCTTTACAATCCTCTAAGAGCTGAATACAGCTCATCTCTTTGCCTCCCTGCCTTTTTGCTACAATGTATCGGCCAGGAGTGTAAACTGGATACAATTGTAACAAACACCCAGCTGTAATCTTTGCCCACGATGCATCACAACCAGTTTTCATGGCCTTCAGCTTCGATGGAGCGTGACTGTATACTCATGGGTGGGGGAGTGGGAGTGTGACAACCTTCATGAGCCCAGTTCATACTCTTGGAGGTGGTGGTTGTCACATTTCCAAGGCCTATGACCAATTGTTGTATATTACACACTGGTCTTCAGCAGGCAGAGCTACTGGACTGTCTCCCAGTTGATGTCCCCTTTAAGTGGGCGGGTTAGTCTGTCCTCTGCCATATGGGTGCCATATGGTCGCTTCTTGACAAGCTTCCTAAAAGGGAGGGTTTCTCTCATCGAATTTCTCAGCACTTTGCTTGGTGCCAAATCCAACAAGCCTGGTGATATGGGGGGGGGGGGGGGGGGGCTGACCGTCTTAAGGGGGTTTCCTGAATGTAATCCTTCTGTTCTGGAATGTCAGGAAGACGGCGGGGTGGTGGGTCTTCTAGAGAATGTGCCAGTCTTAAAGGGCAAGACCACTTCCTTTGAAAGAGGAGGGGTTAATAGAATGACCATTGTCTGATGAGGGCACTTTTTACATGGCGCCGTGTGTGTGTATATTGCCCTATGGAGGCGCCACTGAGGTACAGTGCTCGTTTTTGGAGCCACGTACACGGGTACGGAGCACTGCCCCCTCCACCATCGCAGTCCTAGGAACTAAATGGACTGTGAGGCCTGAAAGTGTTAGAACTATTAACCCCTCTATCACCCCAAGGCTCGTTACACGTATAGGTGGTAGCGTTCTGTAACTACGGTCTCCCTTGTGTTGTGCAGAGTTTAGTATTTTTTTTTCATACGGTCTTTCAGTCAGTCACTATTTCCAGGGTCTCTGCTTGCAGTCAGTGAATTGGGAGCATTCCTGTTGTCAACCTGTACAAGACAGGCTAGTCACCGCTGAGGGTTAGACAACCCTCTGTTGGCTCAATTCTTCACTCCTGTCCTGTCGTTTGTTACAGTGTGTCAGTCTGTTTAGCAAACAGAGAGTTACTTGGACTGAATGCAGCGGTAGCAAACCCTCTGCTGTGAGAGCCGTTAGGTCTGGCCATGGGTAAACAGAATAGTTACATTCACTGACAGCAAACAGGGATCTTAAAATTGGGGAAATGCAGTAAATAAAGCCCCTTTGGTGCTGTTTGGCTGCTTCCGGACCCCACGGTCTTCTCATTCCCCCCCCACACTGTTGTGTATGTGTGTACAGTCGCTGCGCACCTGGCCCGCCCCTCCCCCACTGTTACCCTCAGCCCCTTTTCCATCTCTTCCACACGTGTGCACACATACAATGGGTCTTCCTGCACACCTGGCCACACATCCTCCTGCCCCCCCTCCCATTGTCAGATGGACGCTGACGGCACTGCTACATGGCAGCGCAGACGTAAACACGTTTTCTCTTTTGGTAGTGTGCTGGATTCATACAGCAGGATCTGATGCTGGCGCAGAACTAACGAGGGGCAGATCAGACCAGTCATAAAACAGCGCCATACTATGGTCCTGGAATTGACAGCATGGCGACCGCCCGCTGGAAGGAGGGGGGCTCAGGACCACCGTAGTCCATGCCGCTGGCAAGGAGGGGGGTTCAGGACCACCGTAGTCCATGCCGCTGGCAAGGAGGGGGGTTCAGGACCATCGTAGTCCATGCCGCTGGCAAGGAGGGGGGGGGTTCAGGACCACCGTAGTCCATGCCGCTGGGAAGGAGGGGGCTCAGGACCACCGTAGTCCATGCCGCTGGGAAGTAGGGGGGGTTCAGGACCACCGTAGTCCATGCCGCTGGGAAGGAGGGGGGTTCAGGACCACCGTAGTCCATGCCGCTGGCAAGGAGGGGGGTTCAGGACCACCGTAGTCCATGCCGCTGGGAAGGAGGGGGGTTCAGGACCACCGTAGTCCATGCCGCTGGCAAGGAGGGGGGTTCAGGACCATCGTAGTCCATGCCGCTGGCAAGGAGGGGGGGTTCAGGACCACCGTAGTCCATGCCGCTGGGAAGGAGGGGGCTCAGGACCACCGTAGTCCATGCCGCTGGGAAGGAGGGGGCTCGGGACCACCGTAGTCCATTCTTTCCAAGGGGACCTTCCCCCCCCCCCCCCCCCCCCCCCCCCGGCGTCCTATGTCACATTAGTGACCATTTCATCCAGGGTCTAATAAATCACCATGGCAACTTGTATTGGCAATTATCGACATGGTGACTGTCCTGTTATTGGTGGTTGGTAGTAATCACTATGGTAACTGAATCATTTCTAGAGGCTGGTAGTAATCACCATGGTAACTGAATCATTACTAGAGGCTGGTATTAATCGCTATGGTAATGGTTGTTACTGGAGGCTGGTATTAATCGCTATGGTAATGGTTGTTACTGGAGGCTGGTATTAATCGCTATGGTGATGGTTGTTACTGGAGGCTGGTATTAATCGCTATGGTAATGGTTGTTACTGGAGGCTGGTATATATTGCTATGGTAATGGTTGTTACTGGAGGCTGGTATTAATCGCTATGGTAATGGTTGTTACTGAAGGCTGGTATTAATCGCTATGGTAACGGGTGTTACTGGAGGCTGGTATTAATCGCTATGGTAATGGGTGTTAGTGGAGGCTGGTATTAATCGCTATGGTAACGGGTGTTACTGGAGGCTGGTATTAATCGCTATGGTAACGGGTGTTACTGGAGGCTGGTATTAATCGCTATGGTAACGGGTGTTACTGGAGGCTGGTATTAATCGCTATGGTAACGGGTGTTACTGGAGGCTGGTATTAATCTCTATGGTAACGGGTGTTACTGGAGGCTGGTATTAATCGCTATAATAAAGGTTGTTACTGGAGGCTGGTATTAATCGCTATAATAAAGGTTGTTACTGGAGGCTGGTATTAATCGCTATGGTAACAGTGGTTACTAGAGGCTGGTCACTGAGCTGGGCGTATAGCACGTATGGGGCGCACTTCTCCGCTCATCCTCCATCACGTTACGAGAGAAGAGTTTTTTTGGGCTGCCGATCCTGTCCCGCTATCTAATAAGCAGCGTGGTGTGTGGGCAGTACCGGGGAGGGCGTCCGTGCCTCGCGCCTCAGGCTACTTTCACATCTGCATTTTAAATTCCGCTATTGAGATTTGTCATATTGTCAATGGGGACAAAACTTAACTGAACGGAACGGAGTATTCTGTTCCGTTTGGTTGCGTCCCCATCGCGAACAGAATAACACTGCAAACGGCTTTTTTTTTTTTCTGTCCGGGATGTGGCGCGAAGCAAGACGGATCCGTCCTGACACACCATGTAAGTCAATGGGGATCGATCCATTTTCTCTGACACAATAGAAAACGGATCCGTCATGGCTATAGAAGACACAATACAACCGGATCCGTTCATGACGGATGCGTGCGGTTGTATTATTGGAATGGATCCGTTTTTGCAGATCCATGACGATCCACAAAAACCGCTGGTGTGAAAGTAGCCTCAGCTGTGTTGTATCCTGGCTGTCACTGAATCCGCCAAAGCCCCGGGGCCGCACTTTCCCACACATTTCAGGGGCCCTCCGTGATGGAGAAAGAATTCTCTGAGTAAACAGAAGACGACATCGCCCCTAGAGCGAGCGTGATCTGAGGGGGCGAGTCCCTCCGCACTCTGAGGGGGTCACTGACATCACCTTAATTAAAGGCGACTGCTGCGATACCGACATTATGGGTTGTCACCCAGCTTTCTACTGAGCTGTGAATATTAGTATGCAGAGTTCCTTAGTGTTATTTCTGTGTGTCAGTCTAAACTGCGGTTGGCATTCTGTTCAGGGTGAGCAGAGCGAGAGGGGAGTATGGCACTGAATGAAACTTAGTGCGCTCATACCACGTACATAGTAGAGCTGAGCTTCTCAGCGGGGCTCACTTTGCCATGACGTCAAGACATTTTCAGTTTTACATAGGACTGCAGCTCTGAACCCGTCTGTGGTGACTCCCCCAGAATGCCCCAGGGCTGACGCCCAATTCTGTATTTATTTTGCAGACAACCAGCATTTCTCTTCTCGAATGGACGGCCTGAGCGTCCTGTGGAGGAAGATAAGGGAGAGGTGCACGGCCCCCCCCCCCCCGGCGCAGATGGAGCAGAATAAGTTGTATCCAAACTATAACCAGGGTCAGCTCCCTTAAAGGATTTTCTCACAGTACATTTATCACCTACTCACACAGTCACTGGGGCCCCCGCCAGTCACTTGAATGGGGGTCCCGAGTCCGCCTCATCGCCTCCACTGCAGCCATGAACGCGTACAGGACTGAGGGACGCGGCGAGCTCAGCGCCGTCCTTTTACATCTAGAATATTAAATGATGCAGCTTCGTAATATAAAGCTTGAGCCGTTTTCAGTATACAGCTCCCGTGCTACGCTGTGTATCCTAGGTAACAGACTACACACCACCCCCGTGTAGTCTGACCCTTCAAGTCGCAGGTTACTCCACTCCCTCTGCCGCCTCTTATAGTGTCTGTAGGTTACCAAGAAGAGGGAGTGGTAGGACACATGAATGCAGGGTCAGACTACACAGTTTGTTTGTAGTCTGTTACCATGGAGACGCATAGGTCTGCACAGGAGCTGTGTACACAGAAGAACAATAGGAGATTAAGAATAAAGACTGTTTGCAAAATTGCTTCATTTACATTGGAGAAATGGGGGGAAAAATGATTGCAAAGGTAAATACCCCATTTGGGCATTAGGATAAATCATTTGTACCCCCCAAATGCCCCCTCACCCCTCTGTGGGAATTAAAACCTTCCACCCTTATACTCCTTAGAAATAAAGTTCCCCTTCCTGTTTTTTTTTGTGAGGGCAGCAGGGCCATCTGACCCCTTATCGCTCTGCTGATTGGCTGAGGGCACTGACAGCAGAGAGGGGCAAATATAACTTGCTGCCCCCTGCTGGACACTTTGGGAATTTTTTAGACATTAATGTGCCGTTCATTAGTTTTGTCTCAGGCTTGAACTTGCAGTAATATAGATTTTTGTCGGTTTGATATCTTAATTACACTCTTCGGAGTTAATAGCGTGTATTATTGCGCTTGTCGTCGCCGCGCAGGCGGGTGTTCGTCGTTTACTGTAGACGAGGTCTTTAATTACCGTAATTTCTCCCTCTCTCTCTGTGTCTAGACTTACTCCGGGTTATTCTGCGTGGTGATCAACCCCTACAAGAACCTCCCCATCTACTCCGAAAATATCATTGAGATGTACCGGGGGAAGAAGCGCCACGAGATGCCGCCACACATCTACGCCATATCGGAGTCCGCCTACCGCTGCATGCTCCAAGGTGAGTCCGTGGGTGGAGTTACCTTATGACCTCAGGAAGTGGGGGGTTAAAACACAGTGCCACACCTGTCCCACGGGCTGTCTCTGGTATTGCAGCTCTATTGATGTGAATAGGGCTGAGCTGCAATACCAGATACAACCTGCGGACAAGAGTGGTGCTGTTTTTTTTTTAATCCTGGACACGCCTTTACGGGGACACGCCCTTTTATATTGAAGGGTATCTGTAGTATGTTAGTTAGCGCTGCCGTGCCCTCTCGAGGCATCTCATCGGCCGAGACACCTTCGGCTAGGCAGTCGGCATGTTACGTGCCACCTGGTAGGTAGGTTGGGCGAGTGCGGAAAATGGGGACCATCGTCTGCAAAGTCCCCCCTCCCCCGTATGTGACGGTTCATACCATTTTTGAGAAATAGTAGGTGGAAGGAACCATTCGATGGGCTCAACAAGGTAATTAGCATATTACGGAGAGGGTGCAGTTAATATATGTAAATAACATCAATCAAAACCATCAAGGCTCAGTTTAGTGCTGGTAGATTTCTGGTGGCATCCAGCAGCTTTGGATGTGACTGGAGTATAAGTCATAATGTAGAGAGTTTATCATGATAGATGCATATGTAAAGCTCCTGGTGGCAGCAAACAGCTTTGGTTGTGGCTGGAGTATTTTATAATGTAGTAAGTATACCTGATAGATAAATATATAATGTTCTTGATGGCAACAAGCAGCTTTGGATGTGAATGGAGTTCAAGTCTTAATGTAGCGAGTACATCATGACATTCATATGTTACGCTCCTGGTGGCAGCAAGCAGCTTTGGATGTGACTGGAGTATGTTGTTATGTAGTGAGTGCATCATGATAGATACATATGAAAGTTTCTGCTGACAACAAATGGCTTTGGATGTGACTGGAGTATAAGTCATAATGTGGCAATTACATCATTATATATACACATGTAAAGCTCCTGGTGGCAGCAGCTTTGGATCTGGCTGGAGTATAAGTACATTGATATGTATATATTTCTGTGAGGTGGGGGAGGGGTAGCTCGTAGTCTTATTGGGTTATCCTCTGATCTCGCTGTCTTTAGATACCCATCTATTATGTAGTAGTTTCCTCCCCGGGCAGCGATCCATTACTCTCGGGGGTCTGTCTCTCGTCACGGGGGGAATATTTGGCGCTCGCCCACCACATGTGTATACATTCTGCTATTTGTGGAATTTTAATGTATATCGGCCTGTATAAACAGCGCAGCATCTGTGTGTATAATCACTGCGCCGCTAGAATCCGTGTCAACCCGTCATGTGTTACATGTGCAGCGCCACCCAGAAGCCATGTCATCCCGTCATGTCAGGCGTCTTTCACATTTGCGCTTTCCCTTTCTGCTATTTAGATCCGTCATAGGATCTCAATAGTGGAAGAAACCGCTTCCGTTTTGTCCCCATTCATTGTCCATAGGGACAAAACTGAACTGAACGAAACGGTATGCTCCAAAATGCATTTGATTGCGTCCCCATCGCAGACAGAAAAGCGCAAGCGTCTTTCTGTCCGCGATGTGCAGCGCAGGACGGATCCGCCCTGACACACAATCTAAGTCAATGAGGACGGATCCGTTTTCATTGGCACACTGGAAAACGGATCCGTCCTCCATTGACTTTAAATGGTTCCGCAAAAAACGCTAATCAAAAAGTAGCCTTACATATGCAGCCCCCCCCAGAAGCTGTGTCATCCCGTCATGTGTTACATGGGCAACCCGTCAGATCGACAAAAACGCCAGGATAGACGGACCTGTCTGCCTACTGTAGCACAGAGCATTTCAGCACTTGCCTTACGTAGAGCAATATGTAGCAGGCTCTGAGGGGGTGGAGCATGACACAATTCTCTATGGGGGGGGTCCTGTGAGTTAATTTACTGTGTGGGTGTGACCTATAGATATGATCATCCTGTGCTTCTGTGTTTTTGAATAGAATTATGGAATTGCAGTGGAGACTGACACTTGCACAGCTAGTACAGCAGGAATGTGCGAACAGCAGGGAATTATCTCTGAGTATACATATAGACTAATAGGGAGTCAGAAAGCTGGATGGCACCTCCTACGGGCCTTCCCATCATTCGGTGCCAGGCTTGCGCGCCGGGTGTCAGTGGAGTCAGGGTAAAATGCCTATTTCCGTATAACGCCATCAGTCCGCCCGGCTCTTGGCCCTCCACCAGAAAATGTAGTTTTGCTGTGAATCCAGCAGCTTTTGCCTCTGACTGTTTCCTCCTCATAAACCCTGCAGTAACCGCAGCAGACGTACAGATCCGGGCACTCCGAGGTCACGGGGCCAGACCCTCCGCTTCCTTCCAGACTCCCCCCACCTCCCTGGGTTAGTAATGTCTGGCAAGTCTTGGGAGTCATTGTCTTCAGAATGTGGACTTTCTTAACCCCTCCACTGCCAGGACCGGGTATAGAATTCAAGTTGCAAACATTTTTTTTTTGCCCCTTTGTGTACTTTAAAGAGGTTGTCTGCCTTTTTGTTGCAAGAGATCCTTAAAAATAAGGTGATCACAGGCTGTCCTGCCGCTAGGATCCCAAGCGATCGCTGAGAAAACGTGGCCATGAGCGTACAATTCTCCTACAGCTCCCCCACAGGAGGAATAAAGTATTACATGGCGCTCATTGAAAGCAGCCGCGTATCTGTACAAATCAAGGACTTGCAGGGTGTCCCATAGAAATCCCAAATCAGACCCCCTGCTTCCAGCAATGTGCAGACATGGTTGCCAGAATTCTTCCTTTCTTAAAGGGGTACTCCAGCCTAATACAGAATTGCAGTGCCCGAATTGTAGGGGCGGCTGTGGTCTGCAGAGGATGGTAGCGTAGCTAAAAAAACATTGGCGTGCAGTTACCCAGAGTGCACTGCTGTGGCATTAAATCCTCATTCACGTAGTTCTGCTGCCGTGGCTCGTGTCACTACGCTAGTGATAAAGGCTCGTGACATTCAGGATTTCCTTCTGGTCGCCGTTCTCCTCCGCAGCATGCCAAGGATTGGCACATGGATGACAGAGATCTGTTCGGGCATCCTGTCCCAGTGTCCGCCCGCTCTGGCCTGTTGCCATTCTTGTGGGTTGACTCAAGCTGCTGCTTTCCCTCTAACAATGCCTGCTGTGTCGTGGGTATTCTGTGCAAGAGCTGGAGGAGCACAGCATGGCGGCATCCAGTATCCTGTGAATGTGAGCGGACAGACCGGAGGAAGAGGAGGCCCAAGTGCTCATATCTATATGGAAAAGATGTGACTACATGTGATTAGGAGCAGCCTTATAGCAGTCACATTCTTGTACATAGGAGTAATATTATAGTAGTTATATTCATGTACATAGGAGCAGTATTATAGTAGTTATATTCTTGTACATAGTAGGCAGTATTATAGTAGTTATATTCTTGTACATAGGAGGCAGTATTATAGTAGTTATATTCTTGTACATAGGAGACAGTGATATAGTAGTTATATTCTTGTACATAGGAGCAGTATTATAGTAGTTATATTCTTGTACATAGGAGCAGTATTATAGTAGTTATATTCTTGTACATAGGAGCAGTATTATAGTAGTTATATTCTTGTACATAGGAGCAGTATTATAGTAGTTATATTCTTGTACATAGGAGGCAGTATTATAGTAGTTATATTTCTGTACATAGGAGGCAGTATTATAGTAGTTATATTCTTGTACATAGGAGCATTAATATAGTAGTTATATTCTTGTACATAGGAGCAGTATTATAGTAGTTATATTCTTGTACATAGGAGCAGTATTATAGTAGTTATATTCTTGTACATAGGAGCAGTATTATAGTAGTTATATTCTTGTACATAGGAGGCAGTATTATAGTAGTTATATTCTTGTACATGGGGCAGTATTATAGTAGTTCTATTCTTGTACATAGGAGGCAGTATTATAGTAGTTATATTCTTGTACATAGGAGGCAGTATTATAGTAGTTATATTCTTGTACATAGGAGCAGTATTATAGTAGTTACCGTATATTCTTGTACATAGTCTGTCAGGTAGCGCACACCCATCATCTGGGACACCATGTTATCTAATCCAGAAGCATGACCCAAATCCTCTTTGAGGCCACCTCAAGACTGACTTTTGGTACTTAGTCTCAGTAATTCCTTCTTATGTCCTTGTGTCTCATCCCCATGTTGCGCCAAGAAAGAAGCTTACATGAAGACCAGAGTGCTCTCATTGTGCAGATGTGCTGTGTCTGTTGGATGCCTTGGAAATGGATGACGACTTATAGTTGTATTTTAGGACATTATGAGTATCGGGTACTTAGCACATACTGTGTACCTGTGGGTACTCCCAGGTACTCTTGACCAGGTCTATCTTTGGTGGTGTTGGCCATTTGTTGGTGTAAAAAGGCAAGTTAAGAACTAAGAATTCTCTCTGTTCAGCACATGAACACATTTGCCGGGGAAAGGTTTAGGGGCGACTCTGAAATCCCAGCGCATGCATAATGAAAACCAAACGTGACCAAATTGCTTGACACTCGCCCAATAAGCTGCTCGTAGAGACTCAAAGCAGCTCTCTAAACATTGGCTTTCACAAAGTCTTTTGAAGTCCTGGCGTCCATTAAGTGATAACATTCCTCTGAGGTGCAGGAATGTTTCAACTTTTTGATCTATTACTTGTCTGCTTTGGCTTTGGAGGGTTTTGTTATTTTTCAGTCCATGGAAACAAAGGGACGTGGCCTTCGTCACAATGTGTAATACCTGTCTGGCTGCCGCTCACGTCTCTCATAAACCGAATCAGCCTGTCTTGATGCAGCGGCTGTTGAGTCTCATTTTTGGATATTTTTAATACTTGCGTATTCCGGAGTCCCTTTAAGTTGACTTTCATAATCCAGATGTTCTTCTAGCTGCCTTCTACTAAGACTTTGGTTCCGGAAAGTCAGTGCAGCATCCGTTTTCTTGCAGAGCAGTATATTAATTGGAGATTTCAAAGATGTCCTGCCCTAAAATGTATTCATTGACCTCCGTGTAGAATCCATGGTGACTGGTAGGGCTTATCCTAAGGCCCCTTGCAGACGAGTTTGTCCGGATGCGTTGCAAATGCGTTCAGTGAAAAATGATCAATTTCACAGGCAAAGTTATTCAGTTTTGCCAGGATCGTGTTCAGTTTTTATCACGCGGGTGCAATGCGTTTTGCACGCGCGTGATCAAAAACGAAATGTTTACAAACAACATCTCTTAGCAACCATCCGTGAAAATCGCTCTGCATCCGCACTTGCTTGCGGATACGATTTTCACGCAGCTCCATTTACGGGGCCAGCGTTGGCAGAAAAACGCAGAATATAGAACATGCTGCGATTGTCACGCAACGCACAAGTGATGCGTGAAAACCAACGCTCATGTACACCGCTCTATTGAAATGAATGGGTCCGGATTCCGTGCGGGCGCGATGCGTTGGCATCACGCATTGCACCCGCGTGGAATACTCGCTCGTCTGCAAGGGGCTTAAGAGTGTTGGGTCATAGTACTCTCCAAAGGGATGGATCATGGGGAGCAATCAACGCAGCACCAAAGTAAGACCTCAGGCTTAGGGCTCACGCGTGTCACTTGAATGGGTCCACAATCCGGACGGTCCGGTGCGGAACGGAGGCACTAAGGACCATGAAGTGCTTCGTGGGGTTTCTCTCCATTCTCCCGCACCGCACAAAATGCGTGCACTACTTTTTTGCAACGCGGACGGACCATGGATCCGTCTGTGGAATCCGCATGTATGTTGCCCGTGCATTGGGGACCGCAAATTGTGAGACAGGCAGCTTGGTTGTCTATAAAGGAGTCTATTTCACGTCCGTTTTTATGGTCTGTACTTGAGGCCGGGTTTGGCTCGAGGCCAGTTCTTTTAGAAAAATATTCTCCTTAATGTCCTTTAGTTAAAATACCGGAAGGAAGTAATACTAACACTACCTCCACAAGTCACGGAGTGGAATTTCCTGCTTTTGCGTTAGTATTATACAAGGAAATAATCCTTAATATACAAAAGCATGTCTGGATTCACTGCGAGGGTGTCAGTGCATGACAAATGATGGCACAGCCTGACATGGAACAAACCAAACTCAGATTCGCCCTCCTATGAGACCTCTGCACTAGAAGACCTCAACGGTTGGAGTTAAGAATGATTCAGGGAGCGGCCTGATAGACTATAAAATCCTCTTAAAGGGGTTGTTCACTTCCACCTAGTTTTGTTTTGGTGACCAGGGTGTCTAAACTCTGCCATGTTGGATGATGGTATCAGGCTGAGCCCCACAGGTATTCTGGACAGCTCTCTGAGGTTTCGATGAAGTCTACATCTGCACTGTATTTGTTTTAAGGTTTTTTTGTTAAGCAGAACAATCTACACAGCCCATCTGTAGTCCATTTGTTTCTGTTTTTATGCCCGTTGGTTTATTTTTAGGGCACGCCGCTCCAGCTGTATAGACCAGACTCCACCGCGCTTGACCAGAGGCCTGTTTATGTATCGGTTCTCGCTCGTAATGAAATTGTCTAAACCACAGGAATGTGAGTCCTGGAGGGGATCGTCGGGCCTTGTCCTCCTTGTAGTTTTACAGACCTAATTCTGTAGCAAATGGCAAACTTTTTGCGTGTCTGTGTGTACCAGGAGTGAATGTTGTAGCTAGACTTGGCTTGATTGACGTCTTTTTATGTTGGCCATGGACATCCTATAGTTGGCAACATCATTGGTTGCTTTAGACCCACTTTGCTCATAGCATAGTTGAAATATGTAAGGTTTTATCTGTACTAGGAGCTTTTCAAGTTTAGCTTGAGGATTCAGCTATGGTTGTGTTTGGTTCCCATGCTGGTGAAGGACCATTAACCATCCGTCATCAGTCGATGCAATGATGCATCCCTTCCTTTAATTACGGACTGCCCATTAAATGCCTTTGGCAAAAAATTCACAGGTTGGTGACACTGGAGACTTATCCCATATAAACTACTTGCAGATTCAGGGTTTTTTTTTTTTGCACGCCCTGAAAGACCCTCCCTCTGACCTCTCATTCATTAGCATTGGCCCTGGCAAGAGGCTTTACCCATGAGTAAGAATTTTTGTAGAACATCTTAAGGTGGATCTTGTGGGTTTCTGTGCGCAGCTGTAAGATCTGTCTGTATCTCAGGAGGTCGGGGCATTGCCATTAGGGCATATCACTGCTGTTAAGTGGGACACTTGCTTGTACAGTGTTTAGGTTACTGGTACACGTCACATCCCCATGATGTGATGCCAAGAGCCAAGTTTTCCCAGCAGAACACTGCAGAGAGCATCACCCTGTCTCCTTCGGATTGTCTTCTTCCCTTTGTGCATCCTGGTGCCATGCCTTCCCCAGATAAGTGAGGCACACGTACCTGGCCATCCACATGGTGTTAAATGTAATTCATTGGACCAGACCACCTACTTACATTACTCCTTGGTCCAGTTCTGATGCCCATTGTGGGTGGTTTCTGTGGTGGACGTGGGTCAGCATGGGTGCTCTGACCAGTCTACAGCCCTTTTCACGGCAAGAAAAACGTGTGATCTATCATTGGCAGCAGGAATTATCAGAAATTTTCTCTTCAGCTTCTGTGGGTTTAGACCAGGCGAGGTAGCCTACACTACCTGCACACATCAGTGAGCCTTGGGTACCCATGACCCTGTTACCAGATCACCGGTTGTTCTTCCTTGGACCCCTTTTACGAGGTCCTTACCATTATGTACCAGGAAGACCCCAGAAGACCAGACGGTTTGTAGATGCTCTGACCCAGTCATCTAGACATTTGGCTCTATGGTCTCTCGACTTCAAGACCTGACCGTTCACCTGCTGCCTAATATTTCTCACCCTTGGACAGGTCCCATTGTCATGAGTTATTTATCTGTCACTCAATTTTTTTATTTTCTAGCTTATTGGTGTATATTGTGCCTCTTTGGGAGGACTACACTTCTAGCTCATTCTGCAATCTTTTTTCTGGAGGCCTCACTGAAAATAACCCAAGTGACTTGTTTTCACGTAGACTCACTAATTACTGTTTTCTTGAAGGGAATCTTTAGGATTTAACTATTGATGACCTATTCCTAGAAATATTACTGCTGCTGTGAATGAGGGGTCCAGGAAGCCTACACAAAAGCCACCCAACACCTTGACATAGCCTTCAGTGTTAAGGAGAGGTGGTCTACTCATATATGGTCCACCATTTGATGGATCTGGAGATCTTTGGTTGATCATTCAGAGTCAGACCTAGGTGGACCAGTGTATCTAAGGTTTTTAGCTTTTGTATAGTCATTTTTCTCCAAACACTACTGACTGTAGAAGCTCACGTCCATCTGTCTTGTCTTGAGTGATGAGATGGCCTCTCTGGTGGGCAGTTAATATGAAGGACGTGCCTTCAGCCATGCTTGGGTTAAAGTCAATTACACTAACTGCATTCATATGACCAGCATGTGCCTGGGCGGAACCACAGGTGCGAACCAAGGATTCATGGATACCGGATATCCAACACAGTGTCCGCGCCGGTCATCTTGTGCATTGCATTACTTATGTATACTGCATCACCATATTAACCTTTTATGTTCCCATATGTCGAAGCATCAGCCAAGTTTACGTGTAATGTATACCTAAACAAGCACGGATGCCCGTTGCAACCTATCAGCTCATTGCCATAATTTCCTAAATGGGGGCACACTAAGACCACTTGGATGGGGCCATTATTCGCATGTTCGCATGCCACCATAGGATGTCTAAGAGAGCTTATGTCTGGGAATGTGCTCTTGTGCAGTCCTTGGCTTGAGCTATTCAGGTACTTGCATGACGCAAGAATAATGCCACTAGAGGTTTGTGGTCTTCTTCCCCCCTTTAGAAGTCAATAGGAGTATCCTTGACTTGACCTGGGTAGCAATGTGGGTTGCTCACCACCCGTGCCGTTTATATTGCTTCAGACACCTAGGTCGTGGTATAACGGTTCCCTGTGCTGCCCCTATAGTTACAACCCTAGTAGTGACGTGTCTGAACATACAGAGGATGAATTCCCAGGGAGCGTGACCCTCGCAGGAGCTTCCTACCATGACCATTACTGGTTTCTAAGTATACTATCCTAACCACATCACACTCCTCTCATTACCTTGCATGGCCGCCCTCCTTGAGAAGTAGTGACTCGCATGGTAATCCCGTCACCATGACTGGAGGAGATATAGATAGCGCCTCATAGTGTCTGCAGGAGGTGGTGACGCTTACATCACCCTGGTTTATTTCGTGACCAGTCTGGATTGCCGAGGTGAGTCAGGGAGTCCCTGTTCTTGGAAAGTAACCTCATCCAGACCTTATGTAGTATGACCTCAGCGGTATGGCGGTGTTCTTCTTAGGTTATGTCTGGTATGGCAGCCTCATGGAAGGAAAAGAAAACAGGCTGCAGTACCACGCACGGCCTGTGGGCAGGTGTGGCACTGTTTTGTAAAGAAAACAGCTTTATTTTATTTCCTCTAATTCTCTTAAAGGGATTGGGTTTAAAGGAGAACGTTGATCATTTAATGGATTTAAAATGACTACTCCTGTGAAGTAAGCAATAGAAGATGGGGTATTAAAATTGTAGAATTAAAGAGTTTTTTTTTTTTTGCATAGGTCATTAATATCTGATCGGTGGGGGTCCGACGCCCGGAAGGCGCCAGTGCTCCCGGTAGGGCCGCGGCCTTCTTACTGCTCGCTAAGCACAACGCCATCCATTATATAGAGTTTACTTAAAGGGGAATTCCACTTTAAATATATAACATGGTTGGTAGAGATGTCCCTCAGCCATTATTCTGACATGTTCCCCTGTACTCCCCAGCCCATGTGGTTATGGGGGTGCAGAAAACTAAGTGACAACTGCCCAACTCCAGCCCCCGAGTTCATATATCCTTGTCCTATGTATTCAAACAGTATTACTGTATCTACGTGGCTGACTCCGTGGCCTGTACAGGTGGAGCAGCGCTTTATATGACCCGTTTTCTTCAGTCCGCCCTGGTATGTTGCCCTCTGAGCACCCACGTATCCTGGCCATGTGTTCATGCCTCTCTGTGCCCGCCTGAGGACAGCTGTGGGAAATCTCACCCCGGGATTGTTTGCAGACAACTGTCTTGCCATGGCGGCTGTAATGTGCAGAGCTCTTAATAGAGAAGTGATTTACTGCAGTGATTAACCCCAGATCATCCCTCTGGTAGTGTATAATGGCTTTATTGTAGTGGTATGGCCGCCCTGACATATCCCAGATGTTACAAGTTGGATCCTAGCAGGATTTGTCTTCTAGTGGCCTGTTTTTCTAGTCCGTTCTGGCAATGAGGGTGTTAATGCCCAGGCTAGAGAGATTTCAAGGGAGCATTGGGCTTGTATCGCCTATGAACGACCATTTTACAGGTCACATTTGTTAACACGTGACATTACTTATCCTGTACTGATCCTGCGTTACATCCTGTATTATACTCCAGAGCTGCACTCACTATTCTGCTGGTGCAGTCAGTGTATATACATTACATTACTTATCCTGTACTGATCCTGAGTTATATCCTGTATTATACTGCAGAGCTGCACTCACTATTCTGCTGGTGGAGTCACTGTGTACATACATTACATTACTTATCCTGTACTGATCCTGAGTTACATTCTGTATTATACTCCAGAGCTGCACTCACTATTCTGCTGGTGCAGTCGCTGTGTACATATATTACATTACTTATCCTGTACTGATCCTGAGATACATCCTGTATTATACTCCAGAGCTGCACTCACTATTCTGCTGGTGCAGTCACTGTGTACATACATTACTTATCCTGTACTGATCCTGAGTTACATCCTGTATTATCCTCCAGAGCTGCACTCACTATTCTGCTGGTGCAGTCACTGTGTACATACATTACATTACTTATCCTGTACTGATCCTGAGTTACATCCTGTATTATACTCCAGAGCTGCACTCACTATTCTGCTGGTGCAGTCACTGTGTACATACATTACATTACTTATCCTGTACTGATCCTGTGTTACATCCTGTATTATACTGCAGAGCGGCACTCACTATTCTGTTGGTGCAGTCACTGTGTACATACATTACATTACTTATCCTGTACTGATCCTGAGTTACATCCTGTATTATACTGCAGAGCTGCACTCACTATTCTGCTGGTGCAGTCACTGTGTACATACATTACATTACTTATCCTGTACTAATCCTGAGTTACATCCTGTATTATACTCCAGAGCTGCACTCACTATTCTGCTGGTGGAGTCACTGTATACATACATTACATTACTTATCCTGTACCGATCCTGAGTTACATCCTGTATTATACTGCAGAGCTGCACTCACTATTCACGTATACCGATCCTGCGTCCTAGCCTTTATTGTGCACTCCAGAGCTGCTTTCCGATGTGCAGTAATTGAATGTATGAGAAACGTACTTCCCTACCGCATGATCAGTTGCTGTTAGAAGAGTTTGTTGATAGTTTGCTGACTGTTTCCAGCACCAACCAGCAGGATTGTAAATGCACATGTGACCTAATGTCCTAAAGTCATTAACCATCTTCTTTGACTGATAACAGTGAGCAGTGGACTGCATTCTGCTGGAAAGCCTTGCCTATAGGTTGTGTCTCTATAGGTAGTGCTATTATTCCAGCTTGGGGGCGTAGAACGCGTTTCGGACATGCTGACGATCTTCTGGAGTCCTTGGTTTATCTACAGCAGCAGTGGATTGTGTATGGATACACTCATCTGTGTCTAGGGTGGCGCTCTTAGATGAGGAGGATAACACCCATCGTGTTGAGGCTGGCCTAGCATCCGATCACGGATTTCTGTGTCCTCGCTAGCGCCCATTCAGGAATTTCCTCAATGGTACAGTGTTGCCCCTCGGTCCACCCAGCTTTCCTAGAGTCCGGGAAGGCATAGCGAGGTGGATTCTCGGAGAGCTGAGTGACAGCTGCAGAACACATAGCCCTGGTATTGTCAGCACTGGCAGTGACGACATGCCAGTCTGATGGGTCACGTTCTGCAGTAACTAGACCGACACAGGGGGCCTGTTACTCATTAGCTGCCGGTGGTGCCGGGAACGATTAGCCGTGTCTGAGCTGCCAGGAAAACACGCAGCCCCATCCGTTACCATTCTGGTGTCTGCCTGGGTCTAGTAGTCGATGACAGATGTCAGAGAGTGATAGTCTCTAAAGGATGATGATGACAGTGGGAGCGATGCTCTGCAGCCCCGAGAGGAGGTACCGAGGGAAGACACACCTGGTGTCTCTGTACAGCGCTGAGGAATAGATTGGTGACATTTTTTGTCATGCATACAGCCAGGAACATTGGAGGCAAAGTCATTGGTGTGGGGTCAGTTTTAGCACAGTGGGCGGGGTTAAAGGGGTTCTCCATTATGGCAGTTTCTGGCCGCACACTAGTGCAGAAATGAAGTGCATCCATACTGCATGTCAGATAGGTAAGCACTGACATGTGGCCACCGCTGATATCTGTTGTGATGCCAGAGTTACATGTGAGCAGCCATCTTGCATTAAAGGCGGGGTTAAAGGAATTCTTCATCATTATGATCTATAAATAAGAGGATAGAGCAGCAATTCATACTGCATTGCATATCTCTGCCATATACGTATGATATATCCCAAGGAGACTGTCCAAGCCGTGGTAGTGAACACCACCTTTAAGGGATAAGAAACAGCGATCTTGAATGGTCCCCGTCGAGCTGATTTTGTGGTGTGGGCCACGTATGTAGTGATATAGCTATGAGACCTGCTCATCCCCCACTCTTGTACATAGGATGTCACAGAAGGGGGCGCTCCGAGGTCATAGGCCATAGCCTCCCTGAGGACGTGGCACAGCCGACAACATCCATCTTTGTACGTAGATCTAGTGTTTGTCATGTGGGGTACTGGTTCTCATTAAGGAGACCCAGTTCATCTTCAAGGCAGTGCTTCCTGGGAAAAAAATAATGCAAATTAGCTCGTCAGCCAAACCACTCCCCCCTAAGGGTAGGGATTGTTGCCCCAGAGCAGGACAAAGGTTGACTGGATGGCGTAGACACAACGCGGGGGGATCACTTCTCATTGAAGAGACCTGGAGGGTGTATGGAGACTTGCGTTTCAAGGCAATGCTCCATGGGTAAAAAAATATGCAAATGAGGTCATGTGAGCCAAACCGGGGACGACTCCTAAGGGAAGAGGGATCCATCATAGGGCAGGTATTCCGCATCCCTAGATTCTCAGCGTCTTTTTTTAGGTTCCCGTTCTTGGTTGGCAGCGCTAGCGCCATAAATCTGTGAGATTTGGGGAAGATAAATCAGCCGCTACTTGTTATCCTTGGCGTTTGCTTACAGTAAGACGTGTCTGTTTGGAAGCCTGGCGCTGAGCGGCGGGGGTATATACAGTAGCGGTGACATCACCCAGACGATGGAGATTAATGGCCGTATAAACAGTCCTCGGCTGCGGTAATGATAATGTGTGTGTAACAGCCGCCATTCATCATGATAATCCTGCCATTAGCTCAGCACGTACGTACAAGATGGCAGACATGTTAGCGCCCGATCCTGCGCTGCGTCCAGAAGCCGTATACATTCTGTATTCCTCCTGACTGCGCTTGGGCGTTCATCTGAATGGTACATTTTTTGGAGACTTATTGGTATTTTGATTGCTCACGCGTTTCGCATCCACAGTGCTCGCTCACTATAGTCTCTCCGTCTTATACTGGGGGGAGGGGCGTCTGCATTGTAACAATGTTTTAAATACCTGTTAATCGCTGCTTTCTGATGCGCTCTGCATTTCAGTTTTTTCGGTTCATTTTTTTCCATTGATCGACTTGCTGTCAGTGAATGGGAACATTGTTTACATTCAGAGGCTTACACTGCAATGATTTCTGCTCCTGTATATCAGGGAACCCTCTGCTTGATCGGAGGAGGACGTGATATCAGGACTAGAATGTTTCCATTCACCGAAAGCAAGCAGTGGTCTTAAAAGCGATAAGAAACTGAAACGCAAAACAAAAGAAATTTGTAAAACTTTTCACTACCCAGTGATTTAAAGGGGCTCTCTACAGACTTGATCGACTGTCCTTTGTATCAGCTGATTGTTGGGGCCACCGCGCTCCAGCCACTTCATTGTTTTCCAGGCACAGCGCCACTATTAGTAGTGGCTGTGCCTGGTATTGCAGGTCAGTCCCGGTAATAGGGAATGGGACTAAGCTGCAATACCAAGCAAGAAGGGAGTCCCTTTGATCATCTGATTCATGCACATAAGGCTGAAAACCCCATTTAAGTTGCCAAATCTTCATTATTTTCTTATTTTTGTCTTTCAGATCGTGAGGACCAATCAATACTTTGCACGTAAGTAAATCCCGGACGCCAGTGTTATTCGTGCCAGTGTTTGTGTCCTCAGCTTTTTTGGGGGCTTGTTATTTAAAGGGGTTTTCCAAGATTTTATTACTGATGACCTGTCCTCTGGATAGATCATCGGTATCTGATCGGTGGGGGTCTGACCCCCTGGACCCCCACTGTTAAGCTGTTTTGAGAAGGCCGTGGCGCTCACAGCTTTTTGTACACCACTGACTACACATTGTTCGGTCACTTGGCCTAGGAGCAGCTCAGCCCCATAGAAGTAAATAGGGCTGAGCGCAATACCAAGCATGGCCACTACACAATGTACGGCGCTGTGCTTGGTGAGCAGTGAGAAGACCGTGGTGCTCACAGGAGTGCCACTGCAACAGCTGATCGGAGGAGGTCAGTGACCGATGCAAGTGTCATCAATGGCCTAGGAAAAGCTGAGAAGGCCGTGACACTACTGTGAGCCACGCTGCCTACTCGAATAGCTGATCGATGGCGTCCTGGGTGATGGACCCCCACCGATCAGATACTGAGGACAGGTCAGGAGTAGTAAAGTCTTGTAAAAACCTTTTAAATCAGTCTGTATTCCATTATACACCATCTAATTGGGCTCACTGACTGCGGACGTGTTAACCGATGGAGGGGGAGGTCCCAATTACAGAAAGGTAATTTACTACATAAACATAATGTATGTACACAGTGACTGCACCAGCAGAATAGTGAGTGCAGCTCTGGAGTATAATACAGGATGTAGCTCAGGATCAGTACAGGATAAGTAATGTAATGTATGTACACAGTGACTCCACCAGCAGAATAGCGAGTGCAGCTCTGGAGTATAATACAGGATGTAACTCAGGATCAGTACAGGATTAGTAATGTAATGTATGTACACAGTGACTCCACCAGCAGAATAGTGAGTGCAGCTCTGGAGTATAATACAGGATGTAACTCAGGATCAGTACAGGATAATGTAATGTGTGTACACAGTGACTCCACCAGCAGAATAGTGAGTGCAGCTCTGGAGTATAATACAGAATGTAACTCAGGATCAGTACAGGATAAGTAATGTAATGTATGTACACAGTGACCTCACCAGCAGAATAGCGAGTGCAGCTCTGGAGTATAATACAGGATGTAGCTCAGGATCAGTACAGGATAAGTAATGTAATGTATGTACACAGTGACTCCACCAGCAGAATAGTGAGTGCAGCTCTGGAGTACAATACAGGATGTACCTCAGGATCAGTACAGGATAAGTAATGTAATGTATGTACACAGTGACCTCACCAGCAGAATAGTGAGTGCAGCTCTGGAGTATAATACAGGGTGTAACTCAGGATCAGTACAGGATAAGTAATGTAATGTATGTACACAGTGACTGCACCAGCAGAATAGTGAGTGCAGCTCTGGAGTATAATACAGGATATAACACAGGATCAGTACAGTATAAGCAATGTAATGTATGTACACAGTGACTGCACCAGCAGAATAGTGAGTGCAGCTCTGGAGTATAATACAGGATATAACACAGGATCAGTACAGGATAAGTAATGTAATGTATGTACACAGTGACTGCACCAGCAGAATAGTGAGTGCAGCTCTGGAGTATAATACAGGATGTAACTCAGGATCAGTACAGGATAAGTAATGTATGTACACAGTGACCTCACCAGCAGAATAGTGAGTGCAGCTCTGGAGTATAATACAGGATATAACACAGGATCAGTGCAGTATAAGCAATGTAATGTATGTACACAGTGACTGCACCAGCAGAATAGTGAGTGCAGCTCTGGGGTATAATACAGGATGTAACTCAGGATCAGTACAGGATAAGTAATGTATGTACACAGTGACCTCACCAGCAGAATAGTGAGTGTAGCTCTGGAGTATAATACAGGATGTAACTCAGGATCAGTACAGGATAAGTAATGTATGTACACAGTGACTGCACCAGCAGAATAGTGAGTGCAGCTCTGGGGTATAATACAGGATGTAACTCAGGATCAGTACAGGATAAGTAATGTATGTACACAGTGACCTCACCAGCAGAATAGTGAGTGCAGCTCTGGAGTATAATACAGGATATAACACAGGATCAGTACAGTATAAGCAATGTAATGTATGTACACAGTGACTGCACCAGCAGAATTGAGTGCAGCTCTGGAGTATAATACAGGATGTATCTCAGGATCAGTACAGGATAAGTCATGTAATGTATATACACAGTGACTTCACCAGCAGAATAGTGAGTGCAGCTCTGGAGTATAATACAGGATATAACACAGGATCAGTACAGTATAAGCAATGTAATGTATGTACACAGTGACTGCACCAGCAGAATAGTGAGTGCAGCTCTGGAGTATAATACAGGATATAACACAGGATCAGTACAGGATAAGTAATGTAATGTATGTACACAGTGACTGCACCAGCAGAATAGTGAGTGCAGCTCTGGAGTATAATACAGGATGTAACTCAGGATCAGTACAGGATAAGTAATGTATGTACACAGTGACTGCACCAGCAGAATAGTGAGTGCAGCTCTGCAGTATAATACAGGATGTAACTCAGGATCAGTACAGGATAAGTAATGTAATGTATGTACACAGTGACTGCACCAGCAGAATAGTGAGTGCAGCTCTGGAGTATGAAACATACATTTGTAACTCCAAATTAGAACAAGGTATTTACAAATTGACTCCACTTCTTTATGTAGATTAGTTCTACTACACGTATATTACCTTGGAGACCACCGAGACTGCAGGGTACTTCCTTGCAGCTATATTTCCCAGTCCTGTGCTCGCATTTCTTAGTGTCCAGAGAATACAGTCCCAGAGTGTGGGATTTTTTGCTATACCCGTCACACTGTGCTTCATTACAAAGGAATGAATACCATGTTCTGCAGCTGTCTGCTGCTTCATCTAACAAACTGTCCAGACTTTTCATCAGCAGAGGTCTGGAGTGCAGGAATCTCTGCAGCATCATGTGAGTGCCCAGTGTCTGTCTGCTCCAGCGAGCCCTCTGGCTGACAGGATGCAGCAGATGTCTACCAAGCAATGCACCGTATTTTTTTCCACATTCCGAGCTGGTTACGGTGTCAGGCTGCAGCTCATTGTTTTTCTTCCCCTGGAATGAGTTGCATTCCAGTATAAAAGCAGAAGTTTCTGCTTCAAATCCTCTGAGTGGATATACATTTTTTACTGCAGACACTTTTTGGGCAAGAATCTCCCTCTGATTGATAAATGGACCATTGGCGCTCACATTTTCTGCCTTTTTAGTTCCAAGAAGACAGTATAAATTTTTGCACCATAAAAGGAAGGTAACCCGCCTGCCACGGCCAGACGGGCACGTTAATGGGCGGCAGGAGATGTCGACTGGTAGCGTTTTATTACAGTAACTGCAGATAATGGCAGTCCTAGTGGGAATGTCTTGGCTGGCAGCTGCAGCTTCTTCAGGCTACAGGCAGATTGTGGTTAAATTGGGGATCTTGAGTCACATTGGGTGTTATGCTTAGGGCTGTTTCAGATAAGCATGTGCAGTGCGGAATCGCACCCCGTGTGTGAGAGTGATCCTCTATTCTGGACACTGCTCATCTTGCCGGAGCGCACGGCAATATACTGACTTATAATGTCGTGTGTCTCTGCGTGACCTTACTTCTACAGAATCGTACTGACATAAAGCTGTCCGTCTGATTGTGTACCGATATAGTCATGCGGAGACACACAACATTATAAGTCAGTATATTGCCGTGCGCTCCGGCAAGATGAGCAGTGTCCAGAACGGAGGATCACTCTCGCGCACGTGGTGCGATTCCGCACTGCACATGCTTATCTGAAACGTAATGCCCTTAATGTCATACTCCAGTCACATCTAGAGCTGCATTGTAATCTTTTTCTTGTTGGCTCTAGTCTGGTGAACATTTACCAGCTCCATATAAAAGTTAATGAAAGGACAAACGTAGGCACTGATTTGTAATGTTTCCCTGGACCTCAAAATTAATCCAGGCACCAGACCAGAGCCAAGAATGAATTGAGACTTCAGAACACTACATTTATCCAACTCCAGACCAGACTCCTAAATTATCAGACAACATGCAAAACCCTTTAATTTTCACACACCAGACCAGACTCCTTTTAATTTTCAGACACCAGACCAGACTCCTTTTAATTTTCAGACACCAGACCAGACTGCTTTTAATTTTCACACACCAGACCAGACTCCTTTTAATTTTCAGACACCAGACCAGACTGCTTTTAATTTTCAGACACCAGACCAGACTGCTTTTAATTTTCAGACACCAGACCAGACTGCTTTTAATTTTCACACACCAGACCAGACTGCTTTTAATTTTCACACACCAGACCAGACTGCTTTTAATTTTCACACACCAGACCAGACTACACACTAGAAAAAAATAATGAGACCCAAACCAAACCCCTAAATTCATTTGAACCCTGACCAGATCCTAACTTATTTTTTAAACCCCTTAACACATCAGACCAGATAAGACATCATGCCCAGACCTCAAAATGAATTCAGACCCAAGACCGAATCCCTAAATTCATCTGACCCCAGACCTGACCTCTCTTACTAGACCTCAGACCAGATGAAATAAATTTCATACCCAGACTCAAAAATTAATTCAGACCCCAGCAGACCAGATCCCTAAATCCATCTGACCCCTAAATTGTTTGACCCCCTCACTAGAGCTCAGACCAGACACACAAAAATTATGCTGAGACTCCAAAAATAAATTCAGACCCCAGACCCTACCCCTAAATTATCAGCCTTCAGAGCAGACTGTTCAATTATCAATCTTTAGATCAGATTAAAAAAAACTCAGATGCCAGACCCCCCCCCAAATATGTTTACTTGTCCTGACTTCAAGGTCTTCACCTCTGCCTAAAAGTGCCTCCCAGTGTACCGATCCGGGCTCCACAGAGAACGTCCTTCTGCAGGCGTTGTAGCAGCTGCGCTACTCGGCATTATAACAGCTCTGCTATGTGGTTAGTGGTGATTTTGTGCTGCAGATGTGACAGGAAACAGAATTATGAATGCAGCTCTGGATGTGAGTGGTGTATGATATGGTGGGACTATAGAACGTCACAAGTAAATCAAGGAATTTGAAATGTGATTCACTACGGTCTATAATCTGGCATTAAAGGGATCAAGAAGATTCCAGAATATCAGATAATCTAGATGATAAGGCTTTCATAGAAAGGTAGATCAGTTATTAGATATCTTTGCTGAGACTTCTGCTCCTTGATCACCATTATAATTTAAGTGCCAGATTATTGCAGTGTACTGTTCCCTGGTATCTGCTCTTCTGGCTGACGGGTTGTGTTCTTCAGTGGGAAGTCCAGGTCTGTCTCTGCCACCATGGTCACCACTATGTCATGCATCTCCAGGGCTGAGAACCTTTAGTTTTTAGATGCCCAATTCAAGTGAAGCTTTTGGTATTTTTCATACAAAACCGATATGTAATCTTTCTGGGTCGTTGGGTTTTGTTTCTGTTTCCTCAGAGGTGAATCCGGAGCTGGAAAGACAGAAAATACCAAGAAAGTCATCCAGTACTTGGCTCATGTGGCATCTTCACATAAGGGAAAGAAGGACCATACGATTCCTGTGAGTTGTTGGAGCCCCACCCTACACCTTTTTATTTGACTCAGTCTCTAATCATTAGTGAAATGTGAAGGTCTCCTTGGTTTTAGCATCTGTCCTCCTCATTTCTTCACCAGTGGTTGGCATGTAAAAGCTGACGAGAGCTCCTGAAGGGTGATGTATGTATGCTGTTGCTGCTCCATAGAGTAGATCTGGCTGTAGACATAAGATGGTATGCTTCCAGTGGTCTCAGGTCTATGGGAACAGCCCAAATGTCTCCACTGGTGGAAAACAGACATGTCCGATCCTATTGTTCCTTACTGATTGGGGAGACAAATGGGCATGTTAGCTAAATAACCGTTATCTTTTAGGTTGTCTAAGCTCCAGCAATTTTGGAACCCTTCATAAAAAAAATTAAAAAATCCCATAAGGTGACCTTGACAACATTCTTGGGTCAAAACAGCTGATGAAGGACCTCTGATGAGTAGAACCAACCAACCTACATGGAACTTCTTGGGTTGAGTTTTTGTACGTGTCCCCATTGGCACTATTGGCCCTACTGTGGTCAATTCTTGGGGTCTACCATTACATGTATTTCGTGATATTCTGTTTTGTAAGGGAGGTACCGTGGGATCCATGTTTGGGGGGGATGATTTGGCTGGTCAGTGCTCTTCCTGTTGATAATTAATAACTGCCTCGTTACTAACTTGTGTTTATTTGTTTGCCGTAACAGACGGAATCCCCTAAACCCATCAAACATCAGGCAAGTGGATTTCTTCCTCTCACTCCTTTCCCTCTCCTCGATCCTTTCTCTGTAGCCCATTATAAGGCACTTTTTCACCCCAGGCGAGGGGAGCCCAGGAGTTGTGTTACCAGTCAGGACGTGATCGGTAACACAACTCCCGAGCGCCACTATCCTCGCCAGTCTTATCTGTACCCATAAGGACGTAGTCTGCTCTCTCACTTACATTAATGACGTAACCATTCCGTCCTCGGTGCTCACATCATCTTAACACTCTTTGTGTCCGATCCTCGCCCAGGCAGGTGTTGGCCAAATCTGTACGACCTCTCCGGAGCAAAAGCAGAGTGACGACCCCCTCTTGGAGTCATCCACAGTGGGGGTTGTCAACTCTTAGCTCCTACACTAGGCAAAGTAGACCTGCTGTGGTGGTGGGGTCTCTGGTAAACCATTGACCTAATGTCTTCTATTATGGTGGGGGTTCGGGGTTCCTTCTCCACAGCCTTTATGTATTACTCTAATCCCTGTGTTGATTTTGGTGTGCTGCATAAACCATAACCATTAACGTATTTTTTTTTTCTCCCCTCCCCACTGTCATTTTGTTAAACTGCAGAGTGGATCCTTGTTGTATGTGAGTAGCATGTAGCTCTCCCCGACACTTACCCAGCACCCAGTTTTAATTTCTGACTCTCTTTCACACACCCCTCCCCCCCACACCTACACCCCTTTCCAACCTCACATCCCGCTATCATTTCATCTCCGTCCTTGCTCATACCGCGCTCTGCATGTCGCGCTCTACCTGTCTTCCTGTCTAACTTCATCCGACTGCTCAGTATAATCGCCTTTCCTGCCATTTTTAACCTGTTTTTTCCCAAATGGAAAAGCCCTGAGGTCTAGGGTGTTGATTGCTACCTGTCGCGAAAGATGCTCCGCTTGAAGCTGCAAAATGTGAAGCTGTAGATTTTCAGGGTCAGACAGTGAAAGGGAGAAGCCAGGGCAGCATGTTGCACCCACCGCCATAAGTAATCTGACGGGTGCCATTACCTCCACTAAATGGAAGCCTGTCGAGGGGATAAGAATGAATCCATCAAAATGAGGCACTTCCAGTTGGCGCGGCGGGAAAATGACACATGACTCCTTCATTACAAGTAATATTGTAGCAAGATATAAAAATGTTATACAGAGCCATTAAGTAAGCCCCAAAAGTGACTGCACCAGCAGAATAGTGAGTGCAGCTCTGGAGTATAATACAGGATGTAACTCAGGATCAGTACAGGATAAGTAATGTAATGTATGTACACAGTGACTGCACCAGCAGAATAGTGAGTGCAGCTCTGGAGTATAATACAGGATGTAACTCAGGATCAGTACAGGATAAGTAATGTAATGTATGTACACAGTGACTCCACTAGCAGAATAGTGAGTGCAGCTCTGGAGTATAATACAGGTTGTAGCTCAGGATCAGTACAGGATAAGTAATGTAATGTATGTACACAGTGACTCCACCAGCAGAATAGTGAGTGCAGCTCTGGAGTATAATACAGGAGGTAACTCAGGATCAGTACAGGATAAGTAATGTAATGTATGTACACAGTGACTCCACCAGCAGAATAGTGAGTGCAGCTCTGGAGTATAATACAGGATGTAACTCAGGATCAGTACAGGATAAGTAATGTAATGTATGTACACAGTGACTGCACCAGCAGAATAGTGAGTGCAGCTCTGGAGTATAATACAGGATGTAACTCAGGATCAGTACAGGATAAGTAATCTAATGTATGTACACAGTGACTCCACCAGCAGAATAGTGAGTGCAGCCCTGGAGTGTAATACAGGATGTAACTCAGGATCAGTACAGGATAAGTAATGTAATGTAGGTACACAGTGACTGCACCAGCAGAATAGTGAGTGCAGCTCTGGAGTGTAATACAGGATGTAACTCAGGATCAGTACAGGATAAGTAATGTAATGTATGTACACAGTGACTCCACTAGCAGAATAGTGAGTGCAGCTCTGGAGTATAATACAGGTTGTAGCTCAGGATCAGTACAGGATAAGTAATGTAATGTATGTACACAGTGTCTCCACCAGCAGAATAGTGAGTGCAGCTCTGGAGTATAATACAGGTTGTAGCTCAGGATCAGTAATGTACAGTTATGTAGATTAATTCTATATGTAGCCTGTACAGTAGCGTTCAGTGGTTGCACAGTCACCTGCCTTTCTGTTAGAGACATTTCTTCTCCCCCCGGCATTAATCTCTCACCGAGGTGTTTCGTGCAGTCCTCCCGCTCAGTAATCATTCCCTGCAGGATTTTTCCTCTCCAGCTTCTGAGACGCCAATAGCCTACCCATAATTCCTGGCACTCACCTGCTGGTCTGATAAGTGCTATGGTTACAAACAAAGCCTGCTGGCCCCTGGCGATCTGCTGGGGCGGGGGGCGGGACACTTACAAAATGGCTGATTTATTCTCCAATGAGGAGATTTACATCAATGTGCCTCTCCGGTGCGCGCTGCGCTTTGTTCTGCGCTGTGCCGCTTACACAGAGGTGTTGTAGCGGGGGAAGCAGTGATGGCTTCTTAATTACGACTGAGGGAGGGGGAGGGAGCAGCAATATAAATCATTCTTCTTGTTATCAATTCAGCCGATTCTTCTGTTTCCAGGAAAGCTAGGTACCATTACAGCTTGTCACCCAGCTTTCCTAGACTCCAGAATGACCATTCTCACTAGTTATCCAGCAGTATGTGAGCCAGGGATGGATATTTAAATGCCATTGTATAGACTACTTGGTACCGGCGATGCCGGGTGTAACCCTTTAATGCTCAGGCCGATAATTACACCTTAAAGGAGTACTTTATATTTCCCAAGGAGCGTCTCCAGTAGAAAATCTAATTAATTATGTGACCCTCCTCTAATCAAAGGATTATGATCCCCACCCTGGCAACGTGATGTGACAGAAACATGGTTGAATTATAACATTTTTGGCTTCCTGCTCTACCACTAGGGGGAGTTGAGGAGCTTACTGAAGATAGATGGCTTTCTGAGCTCAGGAGGTCCCTCTAGTGGTGCTAATTGATCAAGCTAGTCCAGTTCTTAGTTACTTATGTGTATGGTAAGTATTCCTCAAAATATATAGATGTCGAAATAAAAAAGGGATTCCTGTCGTCCGCTCAATCAAACCGATGTATGGGGGGGTGGGGGTCTCTGACAGCCCTAGTGATCAAATCCTGACGAGGGTATCCATCTTCAAGCTTATGCTTTTTCATGCTTTTCTTTAGGCCCCTGGTCTAGGCTTCAATTCCTATGATGCCTTGCTGTGTAGTGGTCATCGTGGTGTGGCGGGGCTTTTCTCCTATTTGCCCAAGATGTATATCATTTTTTTTCTCTATAGGGGGAGCTAGAGCGCCAGCTGCTGCAAGCGAACCCCATCTTGGAGTCTTTCGGGAATGCCAAGACAGTCAAGAACGACAACTCGTCCCGTTTTGTAAGTATGAGAGTGAAAAAATGTCTCCCTCCTTCATGAGCTTATGGGGGTCCTAATTCCTGCAACTAGAAGGAGGTAGCCCCCCATTGGCTTCTACTGTTAGGACGTCGTACAGGTGCCCCCTGGTATAGGAGAAGATGGCCCCTGGGCTGCTACATTGTAAGGGCTGTTTCACACGAGCAGTTGCCGTGCGTGACATCCGCTGCGTGAATGACAGCCAAGACCCGATGCAGACTGCAGAGGCACGGAGCAGTAACATGTTTGATAATGCTCCGTGCCTCTCTGTGACCTCTTCACTACGAAATCACAGTGACAACTTTATCTCACTGTGGTTTCGTAGTAAAGAGGTCACAGAGAGGCACGGAGCATTATCAATCATGTTACTGCTCCGTGCCCCTGCAGTCTGCATCGGGTCTTGGCTGTCATTCACGGAGCGGACGTCACACACGGCAACCGCTCTTGTGAAACAGCCGTAAATTTATTTGCAGAGATTCGGTAATGACTTGGGGCTATTTCCGTCAGCCCCATAGAAATGAATGGGTGGTGACCGCACAAGTGCAGTGCGCTCACATTAACTGCTATGGGGAGAGCGCCTGATGGTGGCCGGACCCAGGGAGACATGAGGTCCTCCGGCCACCACCTTCCCTGCTCTGTTCTCGGTGTGTAGCTGTGTGTCCCAGGGGTGGGACCCGCACCTTTCAGACGATAGGGGCATATCCTAGCAATAGGAATACCCCTTTAAGCCTCATGCACACGACCATATGTATTTTGTGGACCGCAAATTGTGACTCCACAGGGTACAGATATGGTCTGTGTTGCAGCCACATATTTTGAGGACCCATTGACTTCAGCGGGTCGTGGTTTGTATTTTTTTTGCGTCCAGGTATATTGGACGTCTTCTATTCTTTTGCAAAATAACCATATGGATGCAGAAAGATAAAATATGTCTGCAAAATTCAGACCACGGACCCATTGAAGTCAATGGGTCAGCGGAAAAAAAAAAACTGACTGCACATGGACCAAATCCGCATTTTGCAGATCCGCTATTTGGGGCCTGCAAAACTGATATGGTCGTGTGCATGACACCCCATCTGTATTATATAGAGGGGCGAACCTGTAAATTCCATGGCTTTTTTATATACTTTTTTTTTTTTTTTTTTTAAGATCTCTGCTTGCTGTAAGGAAATAAAAATATTCATGATTGTATATAGAAAAATGGAAAGATCATGCAGCTTATACACGGCACCGTTCCGTTGTCATTCCGCATTTCAATGGGTCCGAAAATCCGGAGATGCGGAATGGAACACTACGGAGCGCTTCCCGGGGTTCCATTCTGTGCCTCCGCACTGCAAAAAGATAGAACATGCTCTATCTTTTTGCGGAACGGAGGGATCGCGGACCCATTCAAGCGAATGGGTCTGCGATCCCTATGCGCCTGCCCCATGGAAGGTGCCTGTGCATTGTGGACCGCAATTTGCGGTTCACAGCACAGGACACCAACAGTCGTGTTAACAAGCCCTTACACATCTGGGGGGCTACGCCTTCATAGATCTATCTTTCAGAGGCTTTCAGACTCCAACAAGCATATTTCTATTCACTCATAACAAGCAGAGATCTTGACAAGGGTGAGAATTTGAGACACAACGTATATTAGAAAGTTGCAGAGCTGTTCGTTATACAATTACCAGGCTTTGCTGCCCTGACAGCGAGGTCACCTGCAGGGGGTTTCATTCACCTGCGTACAGTCCCCCAGCTGGGAGCCACGGGACACGTATGAATATGTTTTTTCCAGCCGTGAGTTCATGATGCAGAAAGATTCTGATTTCTTTCCCCACCCCACAGGGCAAGTTCATCCGGATAAACTTTGATGTGACCGGTTACATCGTAGGGGCCAATATCGAGACCTGTATCCTTTTACTTCATGCCCCACGAAATTCAGGAAATGGCGAGAAGTCAGGAATAGGATAAACTCTTATTTCCTGTTCTTCCACGTGGCTGCCAAATTGGGCTTAACTCCTAAATCTATGTAAATGCTGCAACGAATTTATGGCGCCCGCTGAATCACACGGGATATGGATCTTCTCTGAGAACTTCCTAAAATAGTCAACCTCACGCCCATACTGTGATTGGAGCGAGGAGACGCGTTTTCACCGCCTTGTTCTGGTTTGGATCCTGTACAGACGCCGTGTTCCTCTGGCAGTCGGGAACGCTAGCTCCTTGGTTATTTTGGGACCAGTGAATCGTGTAGAAGTGGTTTGGCGTGTGCGAAGTTCATGCATGAACGGTCTCTGATTAGCGTGTTATTGTGTCCAGCTGTGGGGGTCAGTTACACCTCAGTAACCCCGTACATGTGTAGAACGTGTATGGCCTTACTCAGGTGGGCACCAGGCAGCCCACAATTGACCAACTAGCGGCTACAGGCCTCTCCTTTATCTTACTCTGAAAGCGTACATCATTATTTTGGCCAGCAGGTGGCGCTATCATAGCGTGAGCTTAGGGAAGGAGTGTATGGCGCCTGGCATAGAGAGGGCATGGCCGACCCTTTATAGGGGGTATGTGCCAGGTTTGGAACTATGTAGCTGCTCCATATATACAGGGGCAATAGGCTGCATTGTGTATCAGGTATGCGGTTGGCCCTGATTGGGGTCTTGTACCTGTACTTAAAGGGGTTGTCCGTCATTAGAGAAGTCATGGCTGCCTACTTCCGAAAACAGCTTCAAAGGAGTTGCAGTACCAGATGCTGCCCTTGGGCAGTTGTGGCCATGTTTTTCCAATCCTGGACAAACCCTTTAATGGATCTGTGCACTTGGGGCCATTTCCATATCTCCTATGTATTACAGTTCAGAGTGGCTGCACATGAGTGGCCTCTTCTCCGCCGCAGACATGGGCCACATCTGAAGCCTCCATAGCACTATGGCTTGACCACTACCGCCTTTGCCATTCACATATTAATCTAATTCTCTTTTCTTGGTATTCATGCAAACCATGAGATCTGTCATCAGCAACTAGCCTGCTTGCTGACGGTTTCCAGGTAGGAATAATGAGCAGATCAAAACCAGGGGACTTTGACTGTGCACTTTTTCCTTTTCCCTGTGAGAACCTTCACTTCGCTCTCACAAGCTTATCATTTCCCCAGAAGCCCTGCCCCCAACAATGTCCTGGGGGTAACGGACCGTGCGAGCCAGGAATCTCGTGCGCTGCTCATGTTACCGGCCTGGGACGCAGTGTTTATACGTTACGCCACAGGCTGTTATTAGTAGGGACACTGTGGAGGGAGCTGAACCCCAACCTGTGGCATCTCGGCAGAAAATATCTCTACGGCAGGGAAATTAAATATCATTCCTGGGATTCCTCGCAGCGCCAAGTTTCAGATGAGATTCAGCTTTTCTTAATTAAAACCAGTTGACTTCTCTTCGGTGCGGATTTAACGCTCTGCTGTGCCGGGTAAGACGTGTATACGCCAACTCTATGGGTGTACAGATGAGGCCTGCGGTTAAGTTGAACTAATATTTCAGGACAGGCCCTGGCTCCTAACCTGTCCACCAGCACTCTAACTGTTGTGAAACTACAACTCTCAGCATGTTCCATTCACATCTATGGGAGTTCAGAGAACAGCTGAGCAAGTGTGGTTGTTTCTCAACAGCTGGGGTTGCCTTAGGTTGCTGGTCCACTTGGTATACTGTACCCATTAAATAGGGCATCTCACGGGCTGATAAGTCCCTCCAGTAGCACTTCTTGTCAGCCCAGGGCCCGGGTTGGTCCATCAAGGTTTCTTATGGATGCCTCCCTCGTCAAATTCATTGTCTGACAGGCAAAGTAAGCTGGACCAAGCTGTGTGATGAAGGGGTTAGTAAAACATGGCTGCTTTCTTCCCGAAAGAGCGCCACCCCTGTCAGCAGGTTACATTTGGTATTGCAGAATGGTTCCAAAGAAATAAACAGGACTGAGCTGCAAGACTAGACGTAAACTGCGGACAAGTGTGGCACTGCTTTTGGAAGAATGCAGCCATATTTGTGTCATCCCGGATCTTAATCATTTTCATGTCGAGGTCTATACCGGTAAGTCCCAGTTACTGTTGTGGAACTGGGTTCCTGGGTCTTCCACTATCTTTGTAGGCTGCTTAACTCCACTCTCCAGACTTGCTAGAGAAATCTCGAGCAATCCGACAAGCGAAGGACGAGAGGACCTTTCACATCTTCTACCAGCTGCTTGCAGGGTCCGGAGAACACCTAAAATGTGAGTCTCGTTCTTCATCATTCTCTGTCCTGGCGCAGGTGGAGTTGACCTCATATCACGTGGCGGATGTCATTAACCTTGCGAGTTTCTCTCTGAATGTAGCGGATCTGCTGCTGGAGGGCTTCAACAACTACAAATTTGTCTCTAATGGCTACCTACCTATCCCCGGGCAGCAGGACAAGGACAACTTTCAGGAGACCATGGAAGCGATGCACATCATGGGCTTCTCTCATGATGAGATACTGTGTAAGTAAGATACGCGGCTGGCGGGGCAAGTTGACGGTTGTCGTTTCAACGGTCGGGAGTTGGGGTAGCGGTATATTGGCTGTGCCTCCCCCTCATATTTTCGATCTCCCCTCTTTCCACAGCGATGCTCAAGGTCGTTTCTTCAGTCCTTCAATTTGGAAACATTATCTTCAAGAAGGAGAGGAACACAGACCAGGCGTCCATGCCAGAGAACACAGGTTGGTAATTTGTAGACGCCAACCTTAAAGGGGTTGTTCAACCCCGAAGTCCCCCTCCCCCGTTGGCAAGACTTACAGTAGGAATCTTGATTACCTGATCCCCGCCGCTGGGTTTTGGGGCCTTCGCTCCCCCAACTTTGCTGCAGCTCTTCAGTCTCCTTGCGCCAACACCCGGTTTGACATGGCCACCACAGCCAATGACTGGCTGCAGCAGGGATGTGTCACCCGAGCGTCGTGTGACCCAAACTGGATAATGACATAGGGAGACCCAGGAGCTGCGATGGGGATCAGGTAGGTATGATTCCCACCATGAGTACATTGTACAGAGTTGAACATACCCCTTAAAGGAGAACTTTCAAGTCAAGCTTCACCACTATTTCTTGTGAAAAGGGTTTCTGTGCCTTTGTGCACATGACAACAATCCCTGGTCAGTGCCATCATAGAGACACAGGGCCTCAGTGACGCCAGTCGCATTGGTATGTGCTAGAGAAAGTTTGGTCCTGATAATTGGTATGGTGATAAAGCAGAGAGTGCAGGTAAGAGTTGTCATAGGGAACACGTGCGGAGACCGTTCTCGCAGGAGGTCTGCCGCTGTGTATCAGTGTGATTATATACCTCTGGGACAGATATACAAAGATTGTATTATTCCCTTCCCCACCCTATCAGTGCGATACTTAGTGCCTATCCTGTTGGGGCAGCCTGCGTGCAGTCGCTCCTCCCTGCCGATCATTTGGTCTAATCAGTCTCCAGAAGTCGGGGGGACGTGCGGTGTAGGCAGAATCTGCATAGAGCGTTCTTCGTGTTTGTTTTCATTGGATCCGGACTGTGGAGAACAGAGCAGAGGCCAAGAATCTGCAGCCAAGCTCCTAACCCCAAGGGATGTGTGAGAGCCAAGCCGAGCCGAAAAAAGAATCGCTCGCTGGACCCTCTAACCTATTGTTTCCCGTGGCCCAGGAATTTATTATAAGCTGTGGCCCAGCGGCTGGCTGAGGAATGGTGGAGTGTATAACCTAGTCGCCTTTAAGAGCCGTCACCCTGCCACTGACAGCTTCCACTCCCCCCAGGAATTTGCAAGGGTCCTACAGCTCTTTAGCTGCGGGAAAACTACAACCCCCAGCATGGCCTGACAGCCTGCAGTACGTGGATGCTTTATTGGCTGATCTCTTCGCTGTCCTTCCAGTCTTGGATGGGTCCACTTTAAACATCCTTTATTTCTGACGTGCCGAAAAGACAGTAATTTAATATTGGTGACTTCAGGCCTGCACTATGCACGTCTCTCCCCGGAGACCCATCTTTCCAAGCACATAGCAAACTTGGAAGTCACAGATCTTACTCAGACCCAAGCTGGAAGAATCCAACATCTTCAAAGTTCGCTTCACAGAGATTGTCGTCAGGGGGCATTTCTCGTTAGGAAGTCAGGGCTTTGGCAAGAACAAAGAGTGAAATAGGGGCCCATACAGTATTACATGTAGATGTGCCCCTCTGATCTTCAGAGCCAAGATAAGCTGGTGACACATTTCCTTATAGTATTGACTTCTAAGTGACAGGATGCTTAACTGACCCTCCATTAACACTTTTGGGGGTCAGTTTGTGGCTGCAGGTGTGTCCCTTAGTCATAGTTATACCCCAGGAAGCCTGCCATTTAATAAAGCATCTTAAATTCACCCAGTTCACAGCCCATTATAAGTCTGATGGATTCTGGGTCCGTGCACTGGTCGGATCTGGCCTTCCAAGAGCACTATTCAGGAGACCTGGACTAGATCTGTACAAGCAGAGTGCGGGGGGCTGATCTCCAGAAGCTGATAGCATTGGGCCCCTCTCCCCGTTCTGTTGGCCGCCATCATACTGCGGGGGTAAAAGGAGGCGAGCTGTGTTTTTGCCGTAGACCAGGTGCAAGGCCTCATCCTGTATTCTCTCCCCAGCTGCACAGAAGCTCTGCCATCTTCTGGGCATGAACGTCATGGAGTTTACCCGAGCCATCCTCACTCCACGTATCAAAGTGGGCCGGGACTACGTGCAGAAGGCACAGACAAAGGAGCAGGTGAGCGGAGGCCCAGTCACGGGCAGATGAAGCTGTGAAGAATTTTTACTATTTCATCCAGCATATTAGTGTTCTATCTTTTCAGGGGTCTGAAGTATTCTGTCTACCTCCAGTCACCACTAGGGGGAGTTTTCTGCATTTGGATTTGTGATCAGGTTTTAGGGACAGTTGTATAAAATCCTATCTATTGAGCTCCCCCTAGTGGTGTCTGCTGGCAGCCAGAATTCTATTATTTATGTCCATGGCCATATCTCAGTGGTTACAGCAGAATTTTGGACCTAAAAGTTAAATGTAGTGCGGGAGGGACACTTTAAAGCAGATCACCTCTTAGACAAAAACTGACTTTTTTTTTTCTTTTGCAGGCGGACTTTGCCATAGAAGCTTTGGCCAAAGCGACCTACGAGCGACTCTTCCGCTGGCTGGTCCATCGGATCAACAAAGCGTTGGACCGCACCAAGCGCCAAGGAGCCTCTTTTATCGGCATCCTGGATATTGCTGGCTTTGAGATCTTTGAGGTTTGTTTTATACATTGGGGTGAGGGGGGTTCCCTTATTATTTGATGCAGTCCCCCCTCTTGATAAATGTGGTGCATATTACTGCAGCATAGTTTGGTCTAAGACCAGGATATGAAATGCCTCTGTATTTTTACTCATCTGATTCCAAAAGACACTTCTTAAAAGGGGCTATAGATCAGTAAACATTAACAGACCCCTTCAGAGTGGCTGGACCCGCAGTAAGGTTCATTCTTACCTGGTCCCTGCCGCTGGATTCCGGCTGAATCGCTCCACGGATCCCGGTTCTCTGGTAATCAACATGCTGTTGACGGGCGTCACCCATGCGGTACGTCACTGGATCACATGCTGCATGGGTGATATGTCACCGGCCAGTGATTGGCTGCAGTAGTCATGTGACACCCATCAACAGAATATTGATTACCAGAGACCTGGGAACTGTGGAGGCGAATATGGAGCAACAGGCTTCAGGGAGGGACCAGGTATGTAAGAACCCCACTGCAAGTCCAGCTACCCTGAAGGGGTCTGTTAAAAAAGTTCAGTGTTGGATAACCCCTTTAAACCTTGATTTCAAGAGTTAATTTGATGTCTGCGTCACTAAATCAATTCAGCCTTCTAAAGATAAGAGGCGGTTATAATGTCATTCATAGATAGGCGGCTGATGTGTTGTGTAATTTATAATCTAATGTGTGTGATTATGGAGCATGAGTCTTATATGATGCTCCAATATGACCCGGATATTTCACCCAGTAGAAAGAGAAGCTACGGAAACAACATTTGATCTTTTATAGAAAATTTTCCATTTCAAACCTATATAAAAACGTACAAAATAGCATAGGTTGTTATCTAATCTACATATGTCAGATTATATATATTTTTTTACATATACATTAGAGCTCATGCACACCACATGTGTTGATCACAAATTACAGATCTGCAAAACATGGCTACCGGCTCGTGTGCGTGCCTCATTTTGTGGAACGGGACATCCTGCCCCTAATAGAACAGTCCTATCCATAACTGTAATGTGGACAATAATAGGACATGCGGACAGAGGATGCAAAAGGAGTCAATTCTGTTTTTTATGCGGACCCATTGAAGTGAATGGATCCGCATACGTGGCGCAAAAAAAGTCACAGAAACGGGAAAAAATTTAGTTTATGTGCATGAGCCCTTAGTTACATCCTTTCTGCTGACTCTGTACATCATAACCTGTCATGTATTATTCTGCAATATAGGGAGCTGGCAGCTGATAAATGCTAAATCCCCCAGAATGCAGTGCAGCATGGCGCAGCTACAGGCCCCCATACACATTACTCTAACCTCAGTCTAGCGTACATGAGGAGCTCCCGCCTCTCCCCCGACAGATGATGAATATGATCACCCTATCCTTTTGTTCTCCCAGGAGATAAGCCCCTACTAGAGGTGCCTGGCAGCAGTTTTATCCCCTCTCCCCATTGAATGCACATACATGTTTGGCCATGTATGTGTATGGGGGAGTCGGGGGAGAGAGCTGCCAACCGATATTTAATGTGTGTGACCGCCCTAAGCCCATAGGGGAGTGTCCGTCAGCGCTGTGCTGACAGATTCTTAGGCTACTTTCACACTTGCGTTCAGAGCAGATCTGTCTGAGACGGATCCGCTCATATAATGCAGACGGTGGATCCGTTCAGAAAGTAGCCTCTAGTGAAAGTAGCCTCAGACTGATCCGTCCAGACTTTACATTGAAAGTCAATGGGGGACGGATCCGTTTGAAAATTGAGCCATAGTGTGTCATCATGAGCGGAGCGGAGGCCAAACGCTGCCAGACTGATGCGTTCTGAGCGGATCCGCGTCCACTCGGAATGCATAAGGGCTGGACGGAAGCGTTCGGGCCGCTTGTGAGAGCCTTTGAACGGAACTCACAAGCGGAGCCCCGAACGCTAGTGTGAAAGTAGCCTAACAGCCCCCAGCAGAATGGCTGCGGTCCACTCACCATTTCACTATCTTTCTCCTTTGCAGCTGAACTCATTTGAACAGCTCTGCATTAACTACACAAACGAGAAGCTGCAGCAGCTCTTCAACCACACCATGTTCATCCTGGAGCAGGAGGAGTACCAGCGCGAGGGAATCGAGTGGAACTTCATCGACTTCGGCCTGGACTTACAGCCCTGCATTGACCTCATCGAGAGGCCGGTAAGTCTTGCGGCCACCGCTGTCTGGTTACCTGCCATTGCTAGTTATTAGAGAAGGGTAATCGCATTTGGGGAGAACGTGTCCAGCTACTTCGCCTGGATCATGATGTCTCTGCCAGTGCTGTTCTCCCTGGTTCTCTATTAGCTCATCATAAGGTATTCTCTCCCATAGCAGTTGATGGTGAACCGTAGGATAGCGCTTTCATCTACAGTGTACATCACCATGTGCAACTGGAGATCTGATACATTAAATTGGACATACATGATGACAGAGGCCATAGTGTCTTTTTATCCTCTGTTCAGCGGTATCTACCAGGATTTCTGGTTTCCATTCTGCATGCTGCAGCAGACTGTCCTTTCCCAAGCATAGATATCCAGTAGGGTTGAGCGAACTTTGTGTTTCAAGTTCAGTGTACAAGGTTCGGGTTCTCTAAGAATTCCATTATGGATTCGGCTACCACAGACCATAAGTTATGGTCTGAGATAGCAGAATCCATACCGGAATTTTTAGATAACCCTACCAGAACCTTGTACGCCGAAAATGAAAACACAAAGTTCACGCAGCACTAATATCCAGTAAGAAAAAAACGTATTTGGGTGACAGATGCCGCTCAGTGGCATCCATTAAATGTATGTGTCCAAAGTTTCCATCAGGTTATCCCCCTGAAGGAGATCTCAGGCGGACACTGCAGATGCAGCCTGGAAAGAGCCTCACAGCAGCAAAGTTCTGTTCCCGGTTCAGACTGAATCTCTCTGGCGCCAATTGGCGACAACATGTGGAATAACCAAACAGACAGTATAGTATTGTATGTCAGCGCTGTACGTGGCCTAGTTCTTCCCATTTATCGAAATGTCTGAGCCAGCTGAGCTTTGTTTATCAGTGATGCAGCCCCCGTCCTTTATAACCCCATCAATTATACATGGTGACATTGCAAAGTGGATTTTCCCCTGACAAGCAGCCCTGCAGTCACCACAGTAAAATTCCAATAGTCTGGCATTGGTTTTGCATCCTATTTGAACCCCTCTCTCAGTAGTAGTCATC
Organism: Bufo gargarizans; assembly: GCF_014858855.1. Lineage (NCBI taxonomy): Eukaryota > Metazoa > Chordata > Amphibia > Anura > Bufonidae > Bufo > Bufo gargarizans. The sequence goes on from NC_058085.1 coordinate 43,180,018, forward strand.
TACATACAGGTACGCCCCTCCGTCTGTGGCTTCTGTCTGATTTTCGTGTTGGTCGTCCTCTGCAGGCTAACCCTCCTGGAGTCCTGGCTCTGTTGGATGAAGAGTGCTGGTTCCCCAAAGCCACAGACAAGACTTTTGTGGACAAGCTGGTCCAGGAACAGGGCACCCACTCCAAATTCCAGAGGCCGCGGCAACTGAAGGACAAGGCTGACTTCTGCATCATCCATTATGCTGGCAGGGTAGGTTGCTTTACTGCACTGTGGTGATTATATCTGATTTGGACCTTCTCAGGACCAGACATCAGTGCTAATGTGTCTGCATATAGCATCAATCTATGGTTTAAACTTAAAGGATTGGCTGCCGCCTTTCGAAAACAGCACCACACCTGTCCACAGGTTGAGTATGGTATTGCAAGTAAGCCTTATTGGTTTCAGAGGAGCAGAGCTGCAGTTCCAAACACTTCCCATGGACAAGTGTGGTGCTATTTGTGCAAGAAGGCAGCCATGTTTTTGTAATCTTGGACAATTACCTTTTAATACCAAGTAATTGCATATTCTGATCTTAAGTCGTCTCCTCACATCTGTGGGAGATGTGGTGTTGCCACCGGATGCACTAAAACATAGAGAATACATTATGGAAAGAAACTCCACTCAACAAGTGGGCACTGGAATATTCAATGCCGCTTTAGATGTGACTGGAGTGTAAGACATGAGAAAGTTGATCCACCTTCTATTCCTCAATCTTACACCTCAGGTGGATTACAAAGCTGACGAATGGCTCATGAAGAACATGGATCCCCTGAATGACAACGTGGCCACCCTGCTTCACCAGTCCACAGACAAGTTTGTGGCGGAGCTCTGGAAGGACGGTATGTCGCCCATTAGTGGATATTATCTTCTCCGATTCCTCAGTGGACTCTAACCAGCTCTTATATCTTCTTTTGTACGGCGCCTCTCCTAGACATACAGACTGTCCAGAGAGCCTCCTTTCATGACCACTTATGTGGAGGTGAATGTGTAGACGTAGTCTGCTTTGTAGAGTAGCTGGCATGTTGGGAGCCTCCGCATAGGACAATGATGACCTGTTATCTCGCTGATGGTCCTCTTGCTGCTTTTATCTTACTGTCAGCAGCTTATATACTAAATATTTTGCTAAATTTCTATCCCTGTCAGTGAATGGAAACATTCTTGTGCTGCAGCTTTTGATCAGGACAGGTTTTTTAGCCTCTGAAAGTAAAGAATATTTCCATTCACTGACAGCAAGAAGGCATCTTCGCATTATCCAGTGTTGGGCTCCCCTTTAGGTCATCCCTCCTTCTTTCCACAGTGGATCGTATTGTTGGCCTGGACCAGGTGGCTGGAATGACAGAGACGGCCTTTGGTTCTGCATACAAAACCAAGAAGGGCATGTTCAGGACCGTGGGGCAGCTGTACAAGGAGTCACTGACCAAACTCATGGCGACGCTCCGGAATACCAACCCCAACTTTGTGCGCTGTATAATCCCCAACCACGAGAAGCGGGTAAGTGTGCACAGGGCGATCACATGGCTCTACAGCCTACATACCAGGGGCTATAGCATGCGGTTTTAGAGGCAGCAGAGCTGTGGTTGTCTGTGTTTGCAGAGATTTGTTGAGTTTTCTGACTTTCGGCAGAAGCATGTGCCTAGGATATGCCATCAGCGAGGAGTCAGAGCAGACGTGACTGATCAATTCTGCAACCCCCCCAACGTTAGATGTCATCTTGTCCTGTGTATATAGTTCTTGATAATCTCTTTATAGGATATTATACTGGAATGATGCCACCTTGTGGTCAGTACAAGGATCAACACAAAAAATATCACTTTCATACCTTCAAGGGCTTGTGCAGGAATAAAAATTTCAAACACAAGCACGGCTGTCCTTGGGTTGTGTGTGGTTTCACAGCTCACTTGCGTGATTGCAATTCCATTTACAACCAATGGACCGGTGTGGTGCACTTTCTAGAAATAAACAGCCATGTTTGTTTATTCCCGGACACTATGGGTGAATCTGATACTGTGCATATTATATTTTGTGTATATTATGTGCTATGCATAGTGCAGGGCCTAAGGGGTGGTGCTCTAGATATAACAACGCAGATCAGTCATGCCTGGAGCGTTCCTTTAAATGTTGCATTCCCTGTAGTGACCTCCTGTTTGTGTCTCACACAGGCCGGTAAGCTGGACCCTCACTTGGTACTAGACCAGCTAAGGTGTAATGGTGTCCTGGAAGGTATCCGTATCTGCCGCCAGGGATTCCCCAACCGAATAGTCTTCCAGGAGTTCAGACAAAGGTAACGGATAAACTGCTGTTAAAGGGGTTGTGCCAATATATCAACTTATCCACAGAAAAAAGCATCTGCAATCTGATCGGAGGTCCCATGCACCGATATATATGGAGTGACAGGTCACGCATGTCTCCGCTGCTGCTCCATATGAGACTGCCGGAGATTGCTGATCGAGCGGTAGCAGACATGCATGACCTACTACTCCATATGGGGCACCAGTCAAATGCTTTCCTGTAGATAGGGAGGGGATAACGTGAGAGCTTGGCAGGAACCATTTAATATAAAAAGGGACTGCATCTTATTTTCCAACCACAGGATTCCAAAAATGACATCAGAGTCTTTAAAACTGAAGTTGAATGTGTTTATTTTTAATTTTTTGTGCTTCTTCTCTAGATATGAAATTCTTACCCCCAACGCCATACCTAAAGGATTCATGGACGGGAAGCAAGCTTGTGAGCGGATGGTAAGGAAGAGGCTTCTTATATGATTACTGTATTATTGTGCTGTCTGTGGTGCTTCTGACCATTACCATTTCCAACAGATCCGGGCTCTTGAGCTGGATCCAAACCTTTTCCGTATCGGCCAGAGTAAGATCTTCTTCCGTGCAGGTGTGCTGGCGCACCTGGAGGAGGAGCGGGACCTAAAGATAACTGATATCATTATCTACTTCCAAGCGGTGTGCAGAGGCTACATCGCCAGAAAGTGAGTAAATATCTGGCGGACTTAGCAGTGTGGGAGTTGTGTATCCTGGAACCTGCAGTGCCAGTATCGACCACTGGGGCTTAGCTTCCATTGTGCCATTTGTCCATTGTAATGAAAGAAAACAAAAGATTCTTCCACACGGATCTCACTGCCAATCTGCAGAGATTCTGCAGCAACATATTCATGCGTTACATGTGCATTGTGCTGTGGATTTACTGCAGGCCTGACACTGAAGGGAGTGAGGGCTCATAGGGCCCCAGCAGTTTTTGCACTGCATCACGGATGTGGACCTATTCACTTGAAGGGTCCACAATCCAGAAGGTCCAGTGAGGAACGGAGGCACGGAACTCCGTGATGCTTCCATGCCGTGCCTCCGCACTACAGAAAAGAAGTGCATGCAATGTGAATGGGTCCGGCCATACGGTGCCAGTGCATTGTGGACTGGAGCACAGGCCCAGCCGGCACATGGTCGTGTGCATGAGCCCTAATTGAGATGCTGTGGATCTGAAAATATGAGCATGCTTTATCTTCCATTTTTATATTTTTCTATCACTGTGAATTTTCAGTAATTACAAATCCAGAGCTTCTAAACCCGCCCTATGACCCTTGGGCAATAAGGTGACGCAGCAACAACATGGCCTTTAAAGGGTGCCTCAACATTTGAAGGAAAAAAAAATAAAAAAATAGTAGAAGTGCTACTGTGAGTTATTGCCACTTGAAGGTGTCATGTTGCCCAAGTTTCCTCTTTTTGTTCTTATATAACATGTGGCATCTTAATATCTTAGGGCCTTCGCCAAGAAGCAGCAGCAGCTGAGCGCCCTGAAGGTACTACAGAGAAACTGCGCAGCCTACCTGAAACTGCGGCACTGGCAGTGGTGGAGATTGTTCACCAAGGTGAGTCTTGCATTTTATAGGTTTTCAGGGTCATTTGACCTCTCTCACGCTGTCGTGAGAGGTCCATGCCTGGAACATACTGTGTTGGTTTTATAGGTAAAACCACTCCTGCAAGTTACCAGACAAGAAGAAGAGCTTTTGGCCAAAGATGAAGAACTGTTGAAGGTGAAGGAGAAGCAATCTAAAGCAGAGGGAGAAATTGTGGAGATGGAGAGGAAGCACCAGCAAGTAAGTCAAGATTTGTATTGGTCATCTGAAGCCAATGGTAGTCAGTGTTGTTACCCACTAACCTATGATCACCTCCTTCAGCTGGTAGAGGAGAAGAACATCCTGGCGGAGCAGCTCCAAGCCGAGACAGAGCTGTTTGCAGAGGCTGAGGAGATGAGGGCCCGTCTCGCTGTAAAGAAACAGGAACTGGAAGAGATCTTGAGAGATCTAGAAATCCGTATGGAGGAAGAGGAGGAGAGGAACCAGGTCCTGCAGAATGAGAAGAAAAAGATGCAAACTCACATCCAGGTAAGTGGACAGTATATGACTTTAAAGAAGTAGACCCAACTTGGACGTACAGTGGCGATCAAAATTAGAGAACAATTTATGAACACTTGATTTTTTCAGAAATAATGTCATCTACATTGATCGTTATTTGAAGGATTTTTTGTAAGGGGTACACCATGCCATTAGAACAGTGTTTTCCAAAATAACCAAAGTATATCGACATAAAACCTTTATTTTTCAAAAAACGTCATACTTAGAGAACAGCAATGACTGTAGCACAGAGAAAGATTCTAACTACATTTTCTGAAGGTTACACCAGTCACCAATCAGTAGACGTGCACAGGCCCTTGCTGTGACTGACTTCAGCACATCTGCGGCCACATGACATCTCTTGCACTGCTCTGGTGGGATTTTGGTCCAGTCTCCAACAGTTCTGTGACTGTTGTGGGTTTCTTGACCATAACTTTGTCACCAAGGGTTTTCCAGAGGTTTTCTACTGGGTTTAGATCAGGACTCTGGGCTGGCCATTTCATTGGTTCAATGTTTTCAGTTTCAAGGAACTGCTTTACCCGTTTTGCTGTGTGACAGGGGACATTGTCCTGCATGAAAATTGCTGGCTGATTGAGTGATGAACGCAAGGAAGGAACCATGTGTTGTTGAAGAACGTTCTGATCCACACTTGCATTCACTCTGCCCCGTAGCTGTAGGAGAGGTCCAACTCCTGCTACAGAAAACATTCCCCAAACCATGACACTTCCTCCTCCACCTTTCACTGACTTCTTTACACACTTTGGCTTCAGTCTTTCCCCAGTTTGTCGACGAACATAATGTTTCCCATCAGACCCACATAAATTAAACTTGCTTTCATCACTAAAATGAACTCTGGACACTTCTCCTCTGTCCACACAACATGCTCCTCAGCAAAGGTGAGTCCAGCCTTTTGTTTTTTTCTGCTAATGAGAGGTTTGGTCACTGCAGAGTGGGCTTTCAGTCCAAATGCTCTTAAATGTCGAGACACTGTACGACGAGAGATCCTTAACCTGTTCAGTGCTGAACTGGCGAGCAATTCCAGCTGCAGTGTCGACACGATTATCCATGGAGATTGTCCACATTATCCTGTCCTCTCTTGCATTTGTCTTTTGAGGGCGACTAGCTTCTTGGGGGACTTGAATGAGTTTGGGATGTTGTAAAGATGCAATATTCTAGAAATCACAGACTTGGAACGACCAACTTCTCTTGCTATGGCTGATATGGTCACCTCTTTGGCCTTCATCTGGACGACCTGCTGCCGGAGGGTTTCAGTCACTTCACACCATTTTCACAAAGTTGGTGAAAACTGGAAAGTTAGGCTGCCAGTTACATAGGGTTTGTCAGATCATTAAGGAAATTAGCACCAGTTGCCAGATTAACACCAATAACGTGCAGGTATCTGAAAGTGTTCTCTAATTTTGATCAGTGTTCTTTTTCAATTATCTCATTTACATTTTTTTATTTAGTGCTTTAGAATAAATACAATTTATGAAATAATATTAAAATACTGCTATTTTACTCATGTTAGGATATATTCACATAGGACTAGACTATGACCTTGACATTTCAGAAATTGTGCGTTGTTCTCTAATTTTGATCGCCACTGTTTCTTTGGGACCCGCACCTATACTTAGAATAATGCCCGCAAAGTGACAGCGCATCGTGCATGCTCAACAACCCTCCATTAATTTCTGTGGGAGTGATATTTTCAGAAGTCCCATTGAAATGATTGGGAAGTGCGACCACTGCTCCATTTGCTTTTATAGCGCTTATGAAAATAGCCGAGCCAGCGCTTGGCCAATTTCGTCAGTTCCATAGAAATTAATGGGGGGCACGCGCAGTTTGCCCTCTGGCATTTTGCAGGCTCCATTCTAAGTAGTGGTGTGGGTCCCAGAGTTAGGACTAGCGATATGCCCCAGGTGTCCAAGATGGGACTACCCCTTTAAGTGTCGGATATATTCCCTGCCAGTTACATTTCTCACTCATCTAGTATCCAGTGTAACCTGTGTTCTACCCCATTTTCTCTTCTAGGACCTGGAGGAACAGTTGGATGAGGAGGAAGCAGCTCGACAGAAACTACAGCTGGAGAAAGTGACGGCAGAGGCCAAGATAAAGAAGATGGAAGAGGATATTCTGCTGCTGGAGGACCAGAACTCAAAGTTTATTAAGGTTGTGGGGGGGAACAACACACAGAGTGGTTATTGCATGGACCCTTTAACTGTATACAGTTGCAAGAAAAAGTATGTGAAGACCAATGTACTATGAAACAAGGTCTGAAAAGTAGCTAAACACCAGACATACAGTTGTAAGAAAGAGTATGTGAACCCTTTGGAATGATATGGATTTCTGCACAAATTGGTCATAAAATGTGATCTGATCTTCATCAAGTCACAACAATAGACAATCAGTCTGCCTAATCTAATAACACACAAAGAATTAAATGTTACCATGTTTTTATTGAACACACCATGTAAACATCCACAGTGCAGGTGGAAAAAGTATGTGAACCCCTAGACTAATGACATCTCCAAGAGCTAATTGGAGTGAGGTGTCAGCCAACTGGAGTCCAATCAATGAGATGAGATTGGAGGTGTTGGTTACAGCTGCCCTGCCCTATAAAAACACACACCAGTTCTGGGTTTGCTTTTCACAAGAAGCATTGCCTGATGTGAATGATGCCTCGCACAAAAGAGCTCTCAGAAGACCTACGATTAAGAATTGTTGACTTGCATAAAGCTGGAAAGGGTTATAAAAGTATCTCCAAAAGCCTTGCTGTTCATCAGTCCACGGTAAGACACATTGTCTATAAATGGAGAAGGTTCAGCACTGCTGCTACTCTCCCTAGGAGTGGCCGTCCTGTAAAGATGACTGCAAGAGCACAGCGCAGACTGCTCAATGAGGTGAAGAAGAATCCTAGACTGTCAGCTAAAGACTTACAAAAGTCTCTGGCATATGCTAACATCCCTGTTAGCGAATCTACGATACGTAAAACACCAAACAAGAATGGATTTCATGGGAGGATACCACAGAGGAAGCCACTGCTGTCCAAAAAAAACATTGCTTCCCTAGTCCACTCATTCAGAAACTTAAAGCTGAGTCCCCCTACAACTGGGATACTCCACATATCACTTACTTAGGCGTTAAAATCGGCTCAGACCCAAGTGAGTTGTTTAACCTCAACTACACCCCATTACTGAGCTCACTGAAAGAACAGCTAACCTCCCTTGACAAACATATCTTATCCTGGTTTGGCAGAAAAAACTTAATTACGTCCCTGATAGTTCCGAAGGTAACATATCTTCAACAGGTTCTACCGATCCCGGTACCTAACACTTTCTATAATAAGCTGAATCAAATGACCAGATCATTTATTTGGGCAGGAAAAAAGGCTAGGATAGCTCTACAGATGCTGTGCAAGCCAAAAGCTTACGGTGGAATAGGTATGCCTAATCCTGAGTTGTATAATAAGGCAGTCTTACTTGCCAGAGTAGTGGGATGGCTTAAAGACCCAACAATGGAACTCTGGGCTAATCTAGAACAATCGCAAATTGGACTCATGTTTAGAGGTCTCTTAGTGGGAAACGTGGTACCCAAATATATGAACGAAAACCCTAACCCAATAATTAAAGCTACACTTAAAGCTTGGGACTGGTTACAAACCACAGAACATGCATTACCCCTACCATCCCCAGTACTTCAAACTAGAGATATACTCACGTTCGCTCCCTTGGAGCTTCTCAATAGCCTCCCTCCATCAGTGAGGAACTCAACGCACCCAATCATATCTCTATTCAATGTTGATGGGACCCTATTGGAACCTAAACTTTTGTCTAAAGCATTTCCGGACTGTAAATTTCTACCTCCTTTACTATCCTTCATACGTTCATTTACATCCAAAAATATATCTTGGAATGCTTTGAATAGACCATTAACTTGGTTAGAAGAGTTATTAACAAACTCAAGAACGAAGCCAAAACTGATCTCATTGATATATAAAAAAACTATTTACCCCTATCACGGTGCCTAAACCCGCATTCATAGGACACTGGGAAAAAGATTTAGACCTAACCCTCCCTACAGAAACGATAGCCAAAATCTTAATAAGACCCCATAGAGTATCGAGGTGTATAAGGATACAGGAGAACGCCTATAAGATCCTCACACGGTGGTACAAAACTCCAGACGTAACCAGAAGATATAGGGCAGAAAACAATGATATATGCTGGAGATGTTGTAACGATAAAGGTTCTTTTATCCACATTTGGTGGACTTGCCCTTTAATCAGAGACTGGTGGTCAAAAATATTTGAAGAAAGTAACAAGATTTGCCATTCTAAAGTTCCCTCTTCACCACTACTAGCCCTGTTAGGAATACACACTCCCACTGCTAAAGATAAACCTCATCCTTTATTCAACCATCTTTTAGGTGCAGCGCGTTTATTAATTCCCAAATTTTGGCTAAAGGAAGAAACTCCACCCTTAACTCAATGGATTGCCAAGATTGACCAGATATACAGGTTTGAGGAACTAGCGTCATGGGAGAATGATAGAAACAGAGATTTTAAACACACTTGGTCACTTTGGTCGGCTTTTAGGAATTTCTAAACATATTCTTGCCATACGTCTCCAACAAAAAGAAGTAACGGGAGGAGATTGGAAGCAACCTATCTTACTTCTCTTCCTAATTTGGTCTCTATAAAGCTTATAGAATTACCAAATAAGATACATGATAAAAGGGTTGTTTTAGATCAGTGATATTATTGTCATACCTGCATTGTATTGTCATATCCGCATTGTATGCGGGAAGAAAGTGATTTTTGTTCTTTTCTTTTCTTTTCTGTATTGTGTTATCCACAATAGGAGTGTATTGTCAGCATATTCTTCAATAAAAGCATTTTGAAACTAAAAAAAAAAAAAAAAAACACATTGCTGCACGTTTACAGTTTGCACAAGAGCACGTGGATGTTCCACAGCAGTACTGGCAAAATATTCTGTGGACAGATGAAACCAAAGTTGAGTTGTTTGGAAGAAACACACAACACTATGTGTGGAGAAAAAGAGGCACAGCACACCAACATCAAAACCTCATCCCAACTGTGAAGTATGGTGGTGGGGGCATCATGGTTTGGGGCTGCTTTGCTGCGTCAGGGCCTGGACGGATTGATATCAAAGGAAAAATGAATTTCCAAGTTTATCAAGACATTTTGCAGGAGAGCTTAAGGCCATCTGTCCACCAGCTGAAGCTCAACAGAAGATGGGTGTTGCAACAGGACAACGACCCAAAGCATAGAAGTAAATCAACAACAGAATGGCTTAAACAGAAGAAAATACGCCTTCTGGAGTGGCCCAGTCAGAGTCCGGACCTCAACCCGATTGAGATGCTGTGGCATGACCTCCAGAAAGCGATTCACACCAGACATCCCAAGAATATTGCTGAACTGAAACAGTTCTGTAAAGAGGAATGGTCAAGAATTACTCCTGACTGTTGTGCACGTCTGATCTGCAACTACAGGAAACGTTTGGTTGAAGTTATTGCTGCCAAAGGAGGTTCAACCAGTTATTAAATCCAAGGGTTCACATACTTTCTCCACCTGCACTGTGAATGCTTACATGGTGTGTTCAATAAAAACATGGTAACATTTAATTCTTTGTGTGTTATTAGTTTAAGCAGACTGTGATTGTCTATTGTTGGGACTTAGATGAAGATCAGATCACATTTTATAACCAATTTGTGCAGAAATCCATATCATTCCAAAGGGGTCACATACTCTTTCTTACAACTGTATGTCTGGTGTTTAGCTACTTTTCAGACCTTGTTTCATAGTACATTGGTCTTAAAGCGGATATCTGAGATGGAGCCACGATTCTGTGCAGCCGCCACTTCCAGGGTCACGTGCGGTACATCTGCCATGTGATCCAAGCCTGGGATTACAACATGCAGGGCTTGCGTGAGTCTGAATTGTTCGCTAATGTGCTAGTGAGAGATTCAGAGTTGCGCATGCGCTGCATGTTGTAATTCTAGGCTGAGATCATGTCCTGAATGTACGGCACATGATCCGGGAAGTGGCTGCCACACGAGATAGCAGCCGCATCTCTAATAACCCCTTTTAAGTTACTTCATATTATACTCCTGCCACATCCAAATCTGCATTTAAAATGTTTGCCTTTTACCAGAAGACACTACCTTCCACAGTGTAACATGCAAGACTGCATTCAAGGACTCAAATACTGTGCTATGATAGTGATAGCCAGCAGAAATCTGACTGCAGCATTTTATGTGCATTGAGTGTAATACAAACAAGATGAGAAAAAGTAAGAATGTGTAAAGTTGGTCAACAGTATTTGCATTTATATTTATTCAGGAGAAAAAGTTAACGGAAGAGAGGATTTCAGAATGCACAGCTCAGCTAGCGGAGGAAGAGGAGAAGGCCAAGAACCTGGCCAAACTGAAGAACAAGCAGGAGATGATGATCTCTGATCTAGAAGGTCTGATGTGGTCAGATTCCTAGTCTCTTCCATAACTGATATGCCCCTCCATGTATATTTACTGTCCTGTTTGCCTCTCTTCCATTTTAGAGAGGTTAAAAAAGGAGGAAAAGACGCGTCAGGAGTTGGAGAAGGCCAAGCGGAAGCTTGATGGAGAGACCACCGACCTACAGGACCAAATAGCTGAGCTCCAGGCACAGATTGAAGAACTGAAGCTACAGCTGGCCAAGAAGGAGGAGGAGCTGCAGGCTGCGTTAGCAAGGTGATATAAGTGATGACATATAGCACACCAGTGGTCATTGTCAGACTGCCTTATGGTGGACAGTCAGGAAGACGCTCTGCTATCACGCTGAGGTGCTGATTATGATTGTCTCTCTTTCACTCATTGTGCACACAGAGGAGATGATGAAGTGGTTCAGAAGAATAATGCTCTAAAGTTGGTGCGGGAGTTGCAGGCGCAGATCGCTGAGTTACAGGAAGACCTGGAGTCCGAGAAGGCTTCTCGTAACAAAGCGGAGAAACAGAAGCGAGACCTAAGCGAGGAGCTGGAGGCCCTGAAAACCGAGCTGGAGGACACTCTGGACACAACGGCCGCCCAGCAGGAGCTGAGGTACCATCACTGTGAACGCAGGATTCGCCTGTTATCAGTGTTACGGCTCATGATCTGATACACTGTAACGAGCCCTTCTACTTTGTCATTTGGATATGATCAGGGTGAGACTTTAGCCTGTGGATGGAAGGGTTTATTCACAAAATTACAGTTTTGTTGTGTTTTTTATTTTTTTATATATATTTTTTTTTTCCTCCTGTGTAATTTTTCTGAAATTGAGGTCAAACTGTAATGTGTGGATAAACCCTAGACAAGAATGTTCCCATTCACTGACAGCCAGCAGAGATCCAGGGGGCAGAGTTGCAGAAACAGCTGAGTGGCCAGTTGCTCTGCCATTTCCGTAACTAATGTGATTCATTTGTAGAACCAAGCGTGAGCAGGAAGTGGCCGAACTGAAGAAAAGCATCGAAGAGGAGACTAAGAACCACGAAGCCCAAATTCAGGAGATGAGGCAGCGGCAGGCCACAGCCTTGGAGGAGCTATCTGAGCAATTAGAACAAGCCAAGAGGGTAAAAGGAGAGCACAAGCAGGAGTGCAGGCCAGACATTGTCAGGATTGTACCATGTTGTACTCATCTCTACATTTCTTGTACCACAGTTTAAGGTGAATCTAGAGAAGAACAAGCAGACCCTGGAGTCTGATAACAAGGAGATGGCCGGGGAGGTGAAGGTCCTGCAGCAGCAGAAAGCAGAGTCCGAATACAAGAGGAAGAAGCTGGAGGCACAGGTGCAAGAGTTCCATGCCAAAGTGTCAGAAGGGGACAGGCTGCGGGCTGAACTTGGGGAAAAGACCAGTAAGCTACAGGTACTGGCTCCTATATATAGCATGTCAATCAGTACTTGTGTGCTCCCTACTCATACACATAACATCACAGAATCCACAATTTTATTCAATGTCTCTCTCATCATGCCACAGGACGGAGCACAGACTCGCCCTCAGACTAACCCTCTGCTTATTTTTGCCCCTTGCTGGATAATGTACTTTGGTTGAGCTACTACTATAATACTGCTCCTTGGTACAAGACTATAACTACTATAGTACTGCTCCTATGTACAAGAATATAACTACTATAATACTGCTCCTATGTACAAGAATATAACTACTATAGTACTGCTCCTATGTACAAGAATATAACTACTATAATACTGCTCCTATGTACAAGAATATAACTACTATAATACTGCCTCCTATGTACAAGAATATAACTACTATAATACTGCTCCTATCTACTAGAATATAACTACTATAATACTGCTCCTATATACAGGAATATAACTACTATAATACTGCTCCTATGTACAAGAATATAACTACTATAATACTGCTCCTATGTACAAGAATATAACTACTATAATACTGCTTCTATGTACAAGAATATAACTACTATAATACTGCTCCTATGTACAAGAATATAACTACTATAATACTGCTCCTATGTACAAGAATATAACTACTATAATACTGCTTCTATGTACAAGAATATAACTACTATAATACTGCCTCCTATGTAAAAGAATATAACTACTATAATACTGCCTCCTATGTACAAGAATATAACTACTATAATACTGCTCCTATGTAAAAGAATATAACTACTATAATACTGCCTCCTATGTAAAAGAATATAACTACTATAATACTGCCTCCTATGTACAAGAATATAACTACTATAATACTGCTCCTATGTACAAGAATATAACTACTATAATACTGCTCCTATGTACAAGAATATAACTACTATAATACTGCTTCTATGTACAAGAATATAACTACTATAATACTGCCTCCTATGTAAAAGAATATAACTACTATAATACTGCCTCCTTTGTACAAGAATATAACTACTATAATACTGCTCCTATGTAAAAGAATATAACTACTATAATACTGCCTCCTATGTAAAAGAATATAACTACTATAATACTGCCTCCTATGTACAAGAATATAACTACTATAATACTGCTCCTATGTACAAGAATATAACTACTATAATACTGCTCCTATGTACAAGAATATAACTACTATAATACTGCTCCTATGTACAAGAATATAACTACTATAATACTACCCCCTATGTACAAGAATATAACTACTATAATACTGCCTTCTATGTACAAGAATATAACTACTATAATACTGCATCCTATGTACAAGAATATAACTACTATAATACTGGTTCCTGTGTACAAGAATATAACTACTATAATACTGCTCCTATGTACAAGAATATAACTACTATAATACTGCTCCTATGTACAAGAATATAACTACTATAATACTGCTCCTATGTACAAGAATATAACTACTATAATACTGCTCCTATGTACAAGAATATAACTACTATAATACTGCCTCCTATGTACAAGAATATAACTACTATAATACTGCTGCTATGTAAAAGAATATAACTACTATAATACTGCTCCTATGTACAAGAATATAACTACTATAATACTGCTCCTATGTACAAGAATATAACTACTATAATACTGCCCCCTATGTACAAGAATATAACTACTATAATACTGCTCCTATGTACAAGAATATAACTACTATAATTAGGGGTGCACCGAAATTTCGGCGGCCGAAAATGCACCTAATCTGTTTGTGCCGATATTTTTACATATCGGCCGGAAATAGTGGGGAGGAGCTGGGGGCCGGTGCGTTCACTGTGCTCCGGCCCCCAGCTCCAGTAGTTATAAAATGTTGTACAATTAATAAGCATTCTATTCACGAGGCCCCCCTCTGCAGTATTACATTCAATACAGCCACTTCCTACTCACAGGGCTGTGCTGGCCGGCCGGGCAGACGAGCGGCAGCATCACGACTGACGTCACATGCCTGCGCCGCCTCCTTCATTCAGAAAGTAGGCCGGGCACATGACGTCAGTCGTGACGCTGCCGCTCCTCTGCCCGGCCGGCCAGCACAGCCCTGTGAGTAGGAAGTGGCTGTATTGAATGTAATACTGCAGAGGGGGGCCTCGTGAATAGAATTAATTGTACAACATTTTATAACTACTGGAGCTGGGGGCCGGAGCACAGTGAACGCACCGGCCCCCAGCTCCTCCTCCCAGTCCATCCCCGCTATTTTCTATTAATTGTACAATTGGGGGGGGGTCTGTGGATGGCACTGTTATGAGGGGGGGGGGGGGGGTCTGTGGATGGCACTGTTATGGGGTGGGGGTCTGTGGATGGCACTGTTATGGGGTGGGTGGGGGTCTGTGGATGGCACTGTTATGGGGTGGGTGGGGGTCTGTGGATGGCACTGTTATGGGGTGGGTGGGGGTCTGTGGATGGCACTGTTATGGGGTGGGTGGGGGTCTGTGGATGGCACTGTTATGGGGTGGGTGGGGGTCTGTGGATGGCACTGTTATGGGGTGGGTGGGGGTCTGTGGATGGCACTGTTATGAGGTGGGGGGGGGGTCTGTGGATGGCACTGTTATGGGGTGGGGGGTCTTTTAAAAGTATTTGGGCAAAACGGCAGTTTCGGTTTCGGTTTCGGTCAAGGGGTATCCTGAATTTTCGGTTTCGGTTTCGGACCAGAATTTTCATTTCGGTGCACCCCTAACTATAATACTGCTCCTATGTACAAGAATATAACTACTATAATACTGCCTCCTATGTACAAGTATATAACTACTATAATACTGCTCCTATGTACAAGAATATAACTGCTATAATACTGCTCCTATGTACAAGAATATAACTACTATAATACTGCTCCTATGTACAAGAATATAACTGCTATAATACTGCTCCTATGTACAAGTATATAACTACTATAATACTGCTCCTATGTACAAGTATATAACTACTATAATACTGCTCCTATGTACAAGAATATAACTGCTATAATACTGCTCCTATGTACAAGAATATAACTACTATAATACTGCTTCTATGTACAAGAATATAACTGCTATAATACTGCCTCCTATGTAAAAGAATATAACTACTATAATACTGCCCCCTATGTACAAGAATATAACTACTATAATACTGCCCCCTATGTACAAGAATATAACTGCTATAATACTGCTCCTATGTACAAGAATATAACTACTATAATACTGCCTCGTGTACAAGAATATCACTAGCATGCTGCCCCTTTGATGAGGGTAGTAATATTCATTTTTGTTGTGTCTTCTGTTTAGAATGAGTTGGAAAATGTCTCAAGTCTCCTTGAGGAAGCTGAGAAGAAGGGTATTAAGCTGGTGAAGGATGTTGCTGGTCTGGAGTCACAGTTGCAGGACACTCAGGTAAGAATATGTCCGTTATCAATGGTGTCATACAATGAGTTGATCAGAAATGTATTTTGCTACATGGATGTTAAATTGTGTACAGTATATGTAAGGAATTGTATGGATCAGGAAATTAGGTAAAAAAATAATCTTAATCTCTCGTGATTAAGAAAAGCGGAGTGTTGGAGGAGAAGACATTACTTACAAAGGCAAGCTCTATTGTAACTATTCGGGGGCAGAACCATGACTTGTAAGGAAAGCCTCACGCAACAATTGCTCAAGTGGGTTGTGTGGACTCCAACCCTACAACATGTTATGGCTGTCTCCTAGACATGGCTAAGATTTTCCCAGACCTGATGAAGTAGCACCTGGAGGATTACAAGAAAGCTTTGCCAAGCTTCTGAGCATTGCTTAGAACCATAGTTTAATGGTGCAAACTGACCTATGCAGAAAATCAACCAACTGTATCTATCACTTGCCTGATAGGAGCTGCTCCAGGAGGAGACTCGACAGAAGCTAAACCTCAGCAGCCGTATTCGACAGCTGGAAGAAGAGAAGAACAATCTGCAAGAGCAGCAGGAGGAAGAGGAGGAGGCCAGGAAAGCCTTGGAGAAGCAGATCCTTACCCTTCAGGCACAGGTAGTCCTTAGGTGGCGGTCCATAGGTCTTTGTAGGATGTCAATGTTCTGCACTGATTTCATGTTTTTTACATTCCTGATCTATTGATGAGCTGTCCTCCACGTGCTTAGCTTACAGATGCCAAGAAAAGGGTGGAGGATGATGTGGGAACAATAGAGGGACTGGAAGAGGTCAAGAAGAAACTGTTGAAAGACATGGAGTTGATGGGTCAGCGCCTGGAGGAAAAATGTCTGGCCTTCGAGAAGTTGGAGAAAACCAAGAACAGACTTCAGCAAGAGTTGGATGATCTGATTGTGGACCTGGACCACCAGAGGCAAATTGTGTCTAACCTGGAGAAGAAACAGAAGAAGTTTGACCAGGTAGGCCTGCGATCACAACCTTGGAGCTACTGTATATGTTCTTCTCCTTGGAAGGAAGAATTGTATACAGGCTACTGGCCAGATTATGTGAGCTTATTTTCCTCCCTTTGTCTCTGTTCCAGCTCCTTGCTGAAGAGAAAAACATCTCTGCCCGATGTGCCGAAGAACGTGACCGAGCGGAGGCTGATGCTCGGGAGAAGGAGACCAAGGCCCTCTCTTTGGCTAGGACCCTTGATGAAGCGCTTGAGGCTCGAGATGAATTTGAGAGGCTGAACAAGCAACTTAGAGCAGAGATGGAGGATCTCATGAGCTCAAAAGATGACGTCGGGAAGAACGTGAGTGCAGCTGCAGCCACATTTAATTTAATTTGTATTTTGACCGCTGCAGTGAGACTTATGGCAAACATGTCCCTTCTGCTTTTTGCCAGGTCCATGAGTTGGAGAAGTCTAAGCGTACTCTCGAGCAGCAGGTGGAAGAAATGAGGACTCAGCTTGAAGAGTTAGAGGATGAACTTCAGGGCACAGAAGATGCTAAGCTTAGATTGGAGGTCAACATGCAGGCCATGAAAGCACAATTTGAACGTGACCTACAGGCACGCGATGAGCAAAATGAAGAGAAGAAACGCATGCTAGTGAAGCAGGTGAGTGATGGAAGATGCTGGGCTTAACAGGTGGTTTTAGATACTGATGGTCTATACAGTTTTTTATGTTGAACTTGTGTTTCTACATCCTCAAGGTGAGAGAAATGGAAGCAGAGTTGGAAGATGAACGTAAGCAGCGAGCACTGGCTGTTGCCGCCAAGAAGAAGCTGGAAATGGATTTGAAGGATCTAGAGTCACAAATAGAGGCGGCAAATAAGGGCCGGGAAGATGCCATCAAACAGCTCCGTAAGCTCCAGGTAATGTCTCCTGATCATAAGTATGTAACAGAGGACTGGATGACGTACTTTTAGTTTAATTAGCAACTGTATCTTCTCAGGCACAAATGAAGGATTACCAACGGGAACTAGAAGAGGCAAGAGCTTCTCGAGATGACATATTTGCTCAATCAAAGGAAAATGAGAAGAAGCTGAAGAATCTAGAGGCAGAAATTCTCCAACTTCAAGAGGTAACTCGTCAAAGCATGATCCATGATTTCTTGTAGTAATGCCAGATTCACATTACATATTGCAGATAACTCGTTTTTAGATCCCGATACTGTTCCATATGTTGTGTTAACCATATTCCTACCAATATCTACAGGAACTTGCAGCTTCTGAGCGATCCAGACGTCATGCAGAGCAGGAAAGGGATGAGCTGGCTGATGAGATCTCAAACAGCACCTCAGGAAAGTGAGTTTTGCTCTAAGTTTCAGTCTTCATCTGTCGTAGTGTTTTCCTTCCCAAATGGAAGGTTCATTTTGATCACATCTAAGTCTCTGTTGGGCATAGATTTGACTTTCTTATCATTGACAGGTCTGCTCTCTTGGATGAAAAAAGACGTTTGGAAGCCAGGATTGCTCAACTTGAGGAAGAGTTGGAAGAGGAGCAGAGCAACATGGAGCTTCTAAATGACAGATTCCGCAAAACCACTCTCCAGGTGGGAGTACATTCTTTATGATCTTTAGGCACAAGCATAAGTTTAGAAGATAGCTTTAACGCGTTCTTCCATGACTAGGTGGACACTCTCAATACTGAGCTGGCCGGGGAGCGCAGTTCAGCCCAGAAAAGTGAAAACGCACGGCAGCAACTGGAGCGACAAAACAAGGAGCTGAAAGCCAAACTTCAGGAACTGGAAGGGACCGTGAAGTCCAAGTTTAAAGCCACTATTGCCACCCTAGAATCAAAGATCGCACAGCTTGAGGAGCAGCTGGAACAGGAGGCCAAGTAAGTATCTGGAGATGAGTGATGTGGTGCTACGCCCATCAAAGTGGTCAACATTATCTCTCACCTGTAAATGTAAGACTTGTCTATGACCCTCAATGAACTTTTACCTCACTACCTACAGAGAGCGAGCCGCATCCAACAAGATTGTGCGCAGAACTGAGAAGAAACTAAAAGAAGTGTTCATGCAAGTGGAAGATGAAAGGCGACATGCGGACCAGTACAAGGAGCAGGTATGTGTCCATATGTTGACCGATGCGTGCATCACCATTGTGGTTAAGATAAAAATGAAAAGTCAGTCCTGTGTCCCAACACGGACAATTACTTGCGCTGCTGCTGGTTCCGGAGTAGTGTGGTAGGTAATTCACACTGGAGATACAGATAATGAAAGTTTTGGAACCACGCTGCTTGAGACTATGTTCCCCGGTCAACAGTGAATAGCACAGGGCACCGGCCACTCTCCTCTTCGCACAAAAAGATCCGATCTTCCACAGACCTTCTCCTCTACAGGGTTTAAGAAGATTGGCAGAATAGTGAAGCACCCTTTTGCAAGATGGTTTAAAAAGTTTTATTCTACTCACAAGAGTTGGTAGACAAAAGGCATATAGTAATACTAAAACCGTCACGTTCCTGCAGGAACGTTACGGTTTTAGTATTACTATATGCCTTTTGTCTACCAACTCTTGTGAGTAGAATAAAACTTTTTAAACCATCTTGCAAAAGGGTGCTTCACTATTCTGCCAATCTTCTTAAACCCTGTAGAGGAGAAGGTCTGTGGAAGATCGGATCTTTTTGGGTGAAGAGGAGAGTGGCCGGTGCCCTGTGCTATTCACTGTTGACCGGGGAACATAGTCTCAAGCAGCGCGGTTCCAAAACTTTCATCACCATTGTGGTGCTCATTGGTGCACTACTTAAATAAATCCCTGGTTAATTCTTGTGCAGATGGAAAAAGCCAACGTCCGCATGAAGCAACTGAAAAGGCAACTGGAGGAAGCAGAAGAGGAAGCGACTCGTGCAAACGCCTCAAGGCGCAAGTTGCAGCGGGAGCTGGATGATGCATCGGAAGCCAATGAGGGTCTGGTCCGTGAAGTGTCCACCCTTAAGAACAGGCTGAGGTGAGACTCCTGTTGACGCTTAGCTTGTGGACAGCAAAATCTTTGGGTGAGATCAAATCCAGACATGGGACCAACGACCATCATGTTTACGACCTTAGACTTCACTCAGGAAGACCTAGAACTCTGGTTGCCTAAAGTGGACAATTGAGATTAGAAAAGTTGACAAAATACAGAAGTGTTCTCATGTGTAACCTTCACCAGAAGAGCCTCTCTCAATTATTGTGTTACATCTTGCAGGAGGGGTGGTCCTATGTCCTTCTCTACATCTTCCAGCCGTTCCGGTCGCCGTCAGCTCCAGATAGAGGGCGCATCCCTGGATCTCTCGGATGAAGAGACGGAGAGTAAAACCAATGAGATCAACGAGACATCTGCTTTTTCCCCAGCCGAGTGATTTCCTTCCCCAGCATTCCTCTGCCCGAGCCAGGGCCACCTAGGGAGCAAGAATGAAGGGACATTAAGGTGCTCATAGGAGCACCAAGGGGTCAGCCTGTCTGGAGGAGCTTGTATCGTACTTCTCTGCAGACAGCTTTGGTCTTTCTAACTCTAAAACACAAATCTGTTTTGAACCACTTTCCTGCAGAATTTCTTGATATTTGCAGGAACGAGGTGAAGACCACCTTCCTTCACCCCCCCCATACACAGAAGGCAGGCAAGAGATTTACTTATTCCGACTCTTTTCTTTAAAGGCGTCTGTTTTAAGACTTTTTTTTTCTTTCTAGCATCATGTGGATAAACAAAGCCTACACTACATGTCTTTTATCCCATGTGGGCAACGACGGGGGTGAAGGGAAAATGTGTGATTCCTACCCCATTTTGCATGTTGTATCTGGTCCCGCTCTCTTCCAGTCTGTGGTGGACTGCAGAACAGAAGTTTTATGACTAAACTGTGAATCTGCCAGACTTTATGATTTCTTGTTAACTGTAGGAATCTGGGTCGGGCACAGACTGTATGGGGGAGGTTTTATTTTTTTTTGCCTGGCACCAGTTACTCCGCTTTCTGCCAACATTGTGACGTTGGCAGTTTGGATTAATTATATCCAAATTGCATTTCAATTCGCGATTAGCACTTTGTTCAGACAACACTTTGCAATTTATAAAAACCTAAAAAAAAGGATAAAAAAAATATCTAATGACTTAAAAGGTGCCTTAGACACTTAGTCAGTGGAGAACATCAAGACATATCCACTCCTCCCAGCAGATTGAATGAGGTTATTACGTTACTGTACATTATATCACTAGGAAGTCGAAGTCAGTATTACTCGGAACACGTGCTGGACATATCATTTTTTATTTTATTTTATTTTTTTGTATTAAAAGCTTCATACTCTCCAGGTTGAGAAGGGGTGTTGTCGCCCCCTTCTGGACCAAAGAGGGTTAATACAGGTTATCTCTATGTGCGCATAAAATGTCTGTCCAATTATTATTATATATTTTTTTTTAATACATAACGGCTGCCGAAATCACCCGCCCGTCCCCCCGGGATCTCTCTTTTCCTCCTCACCCCCGTGTATATCCCATATTTCTAGACAATGAATTTTGTAAGACAATAAACGTATACATTATAGAATTCGCTTTCTCTGCCTTTTATTTAAACAGTTCACGCCGGCAGAATAACTGGTATGATGTGACAGTTCCTGCAACGGGATCGGCTTGTGCTGTGTGATGGTTTTGCTTATAGGAGAGGGGAGCAAAGAGGAGGGGGGAGAGTTGCAAAAGTGAACTACAAAGTAGTCCATTATGCAATTAAAGGGAATGTGTTACATTTTTATGTAAATATATTGTATTGTTAAAATTCTTGTGATCTTTTATTTTTCAATGTCACTATATAAAAAAAAAAAGAAACAAACCTGTATATATTAGTGCAATTTTCACACTGGCCACTAGTCCTAAATATGTTAAAGGGAATCTGTCACCAGCGACCTCCTTATCAAGCTGTTTGCACAGACACACAGCTGTGGTTCAGCCGATTAAAGCACCGTTTTTCTTTTGTTGATCCGAGGCTCCAAATGCCACTTTTCCCCTCCCCTCCATGACGGCACCTTACTTGGAGATTATCCTCCTCCTCCAGCCAGGCAGGGACAGGAAGGTTCAAAAGGGCCCGCCTCCTCACTTATCTTCAGTGTCTTCCTGTCCCTGCCAGGCGGAAGATAGGTTTACGTTCGTGCTCCGGTCGGGAGCCATCGGATGGAGGGTGCATTGCGCCAGCCACGGTCTTACCTTGGGCAAGTAAGTCCGTTCCTTTGGATGCCTGCCGCGGCCCTTATTTCAAAACTCGCGCGCGCCAGCGCGTAGTGGCAGGCCGCGGCAACCGGACACTCAGGGAGCACTTCCGGTTTCTCGGCTGCCCGCTGCCCGAGATTCTCGGCTCTGGGGGCCTAATTATGGTAGCCAGAGAGTTGCCGGCCCGGATGACGTCGGAGGTCCTGGGGAGACTTCCGGCCATACACAGGTTTTAAAAACTGGCGCCCTGGTCAAGTCGGATGTCGGCCTCTGACCAGAGAGTTTGCAAGCTCTTTGCAGCCTCAGGCATCCGCACAGATGGATCAGGAGGAAGCTATGGACCAACCTGTAGCTGTGAGTGACATCCAGGTTGCGAGTATGAAATGCTGCTTGCACTGTTACTAAATCTTTTCCATCTCCCCTCTCTTTTTTGTATGGTAGAGTGACAAAGATAGTTCTGTAAGGCCTAAAATATCGCTGAAATCTAAAATTCCTAGATGTCGCATATGTTCGGCCAAACTCCCCGATAATTGTTAAAAAACGTTGTGGAAAATGCATTGATAGCATTGTTAGGGTAGAAGCCCCGCCCCTGAAACAGGAATTGCAGTGCCTGATTAAGCAGGAAATAAAAACGGCCTTCTCAGATTTTTCTGCAGCCGCTAACGTTCCATCAACGTCCAAACAGGGGCCCAGGAAAAAATCCCCCTTAAAAACCTCGTCATCTTCCTCTGATGTCTCTTCAGATAGTGACGAGGATAGTAATAATTCCGACTCTGATGGGGATTTTAAAAATTATCTATTTTCATCTGACAATATAAAGGATCTGTTAAAAGCGGTCAGGGATACCATGGAAATTAAGGAAGAAAAAGTTCATAGGTCCGTCCAGGATAGAATGTTTTCAGTATTAGAACCCAAGAAGGAAAGGGTATTTCCGGTACACAAAAATCTGCAGTCTCTTATCTTGAGGGAGTGGAAAAATCCTGATAGGAAGGTTTTCCTACCCCGAACAATTAGGAAAAGGCTCCCTTTCGATGAGGAAGAATTATCCCCGTTCTTGAGTTGTCCTAAAATCGATGTTTCACTCTCCAAACTAGCTAAAGGTTCTTCTTTACCATTCGAAGATACAGGATCATTGCGTGATCCTATGGACAAAAAAGTGGATGCTAACCTTAAAAGAACCTGGGATGCGGTCGTGGCTTTGTTTAAACCTAATATCGCGGCCACGTCAGTTGCTAGATCCCTAAAAAATTGGTTGGAACAACTAGATCTACTATTGAAATCCAATACCCCATACGAGAACTTTGCAGACTCATTCCCTCTCTTATTAAAAGCAGTGGATTTTTTGTCAGACACTACAGCGGATTCTGTCAGGCTGGCCGGAAGAGCTACGGCTCTAGCCAATAACTCTAGAAGGGCAGTTTGGCTAAAAACTTGGTCCGGGGACACAGGTTCCAAAGCAAAACTATGTAACATTCCGTTTTGTGGTAAACATCTCTTCGGGCAGGACTTTGATAAAATTCTAGAGAAAGCTTCTGATTCCAAAAAGAACTTCCCAGAGGATAAAAAGAAGAGGAAAGCTCCCTTTTTTCGTCCCGAAAAAAAAGGCTAGTTTTCAAAATAAAAGGAGTAAAACAGAAAACTGGAGATCGGGAAGACAGAAAGGGAAGGGTTTTTTGTTCTCTCCCCGTTCCGAAGATTCTTCCAAAAAATGATGCCAGAGCCCCAGTGGGGGGGAAGACTGGGAAAATTTGTGGATTGCTGGGAAAAATACTCATGCAGCCACTGGTTACGAAATACCCTCCACAAGGGGTACAGTATTCCATTTGTCAAGAGTCCCCCCTCTCTATTTATTCAGACTCCAGTTCAGAGCTCGGAACATATCCAGCTTTGCATGGAGCAAGAAATCGAACTGCTAGTTCAGATGAACGTCTTAGTTCCGGTACCTACGGATCAAGTCGGTCTGGGCTGTTATTCCAGGGTGTTCTTGGTAAAAAAGCCAAACTGGAAAATGCGTCTCATTATAAATATGAAAGCCCTGAACAGGTCCATAAAGTACGAAAAGTTCAGGATGGAATCTATAAGAACCACGGTCAAAGTTCTACAAGAAGGGGCGTTTCTAGCATCCATAGATTTAAAAGATGCGTATTTTCACGTACCCATTCACCCAGGGTCTCAACCGTTTTTGAGAATAGCGGTATGGGTCCAAGGGCATCTAAAACATTTCCAGTTTCAAGCTCTACCCTTTGGGATAACGACTGCCCCCAGGCTTTTTACAAAAATTATGCTAGAGGCAATTACCCCTCTGAGGAGGGAAAAAGTAATGATAGTTCCATACCTGGACGACCTCTTGATAGTAGGGGACTCCCAGAAAGACCTAGAGATCAATCTATCCAAAACGATAGACAGACTGGAGGAACTGGGTTGGATTTTAAATCGGGAGAAGTCACACTTAGTTCCCACGCAAAAAATAGTTTTTCTGGGAATTCTTATAGACTCGGTGAGCCAAAAATGCTTTTTACCAGCAGAAAAGATCACGAAAATCCAATCCCAAGTAAAACAGTTCAGGCAACAAAGATCCCACACCATAAGACAAACGATGGCCCTGATAGGATCCTTTACAGCTTGTATTCCGGCAGTGAAGTGGGCGCAAATACATTCCCGTCCTCTTCAGACGCTTATGTTAAAAATATGGAACCGGAAACAAGATTCCCTGGACAGTCTTATAATAATTCCGGATCACATTCGGTCCTCACTAAAGTGGTGGGAATCAAATTTAAATTTACAGAGGGGAGTTCCATGGATAGTGAGAGATCAGGCGATCCTCACCACGGATGCCAGCCTATGCGGCTGGGGGCACATCTCCAAACAGTGTCAGCCCAAGGGGAGTGGTCACAATCCCAGAAGAGGTACTCATCAAATCACCGGGAACTCCTGGGGGTGTGGAAGGCTCTGAGTCACTTCTCAGAGGAGTTAAAAAGGTCCAACGTGCAGATAAGATCCGACAACAAGACGGTGGTAGCATATATAAACCACCAGGGAGGAACAAAAAGCAAACAACTACAAGCCCTAGCCAACAAGATTTTCTTGTGGGCAGGGGAGAATCTCCTCTCCGTATCAGCGGTCTTTCTAAAAGGGACGCAAAACATCCAAGCGGATTTCCTCAGCCGCAGGAAATTAGATCCAGGGGAGTGGAGCTTAAAAGAGGAAATTTTCCAGGCCTTAACACAAAGGTGGGGTCTTCCCCAAATAGACCTTTTTGCAAACAAACTAAATGCAAAATTACCAACTTATTTTTCCCTGGATCCATGGGATCCGAGAAGTGCAGGAACAGATGCGCTTGCTCTTCCTTGGAATTTCCAACTGGCATATTGTTTCCCACCTCTGCCCCTGATTCCAAGGGTTCTCAGGAAAATAAAAGAAGAGAGGGCCGAGGTAATCCTAATTGTTCCCAACTGGCCGAGGAGATCTTGGTTTCCTCTCCTGGCAAAGATGTCCAGGGAAGATCCATGGATTCTGCCCTGGTCGGAAGACCTCCTCTGTCAAGGGCCAGTCTTCCACCCAAAAACGCAGAGTCTGCACCTCTCTGCTTGGATCCTGAAAGGGCAGTCTTAAAATCTAAGGGTTTATCAGACAGAGTAATCAATACCATGCTAGCCAGCAAAAAAGAAGTCACTAATAAAATTTACCGCAAAATCTGGAATAGATATGTTTCCTGGTGTTCAGAAAATACTTCTAACTCTGGGGGGAGTATTCTGTCTATTCTAGATTTTCTTCAAGAAGGTTTTAATAAAGGGTTAAAACCTAGCACTCTTAGAGTTCAAATTTCAGCATTAAGTGTCTATTTAGATGAAAAAATAGCTCTTAACCCGTGGGTCATTCGCTTCATGAAGGGAACCGTCAGACTCAGCCCTCGGAGTAGACCTCTGGTCGCTCCGTGGGATTTAAACTCTGTCCTCTCCGGTCTCACTAAACCCCCTTTTGAGCCCTTAGAGTCAGCAAATATCAGACATCTGACCCTTAAAACAGTATTTCTAGTGGCCATTACTTCTGCACGTAGGGTTAACGAGATACAGGCCTTCTCGGTTAAAAAACCCTTCATGGCGATCAGGGACGACAGAATAATTCTAAAGTTCGACAATTCCTTCCTACCTAAGGTAGTCTCGGAGTTCCATAGAATGGAGGAGGTGGTTCTCCCTTCGTTCTGTGAAAATCCTAGATCTAAAAAAGAAGAGGATTTTCACACCTTGGATGTCAGAAGGTGTGTTCTGAAGTATATATCAGAAACTAAAGACTGGAGAAAATCTAATAACCTATTTGTCCAATTCTTAGGGGGTAGGAAAGGGTTAAAAGCGTCCAAACCTTCTATTACATGCTGGTTAAAATCGGCCATCTCAGAAGCCTACATAGCAATAGGAGAACGACCCCCGGTAAATATCAAGGCTCATTCAACAAGGGCAGTATCGACTTCATGGGCAGAGGAAGCATCCGCTTCCTTAGATCAGATCTGTAGGGCAGCAACCTGGTCGAATCCCCATACCTTTGTAAAGCACTATAGGATAGATATTGACTCTAAAAGAGACCTATCCTACGGTAGGAAAGTTTTACAAGCAGTTGTCCCTCCCTAATTGATTAATCTGTTAGTTCTCCAAGTAAGGTGCCGTCATGGAGGGGAGGGGAAAAGTTGAATTAGTCTTACCGGTAATTCCTTTTTCGCGAATCCTCCATGACGGCACCGCTTATATTCCCCCCCCCCCCCCCCCAAAAAAAAAAAAGAGACTAGTTATAAAATTAAATAATTAGTCCAGAGTTATATGTATGAGGTTTAATATGTATAACAGAGAATAGATAAGTAACTGGTGAAGGTCACGAATGAGTGTGTAAGTTTAGGGCCTGTCAAGTCCAGAAGACACTGAAGATAAGTGAGGAGGCGGGCCCTTTTGAACCTTCCTGTCCCTGCCTGGCTGGAGGAGGAGGATAATCTCCAAGTAAGGTGCCGTCATGGAGGATTCGCGAAAAAGGAATTACCGGTAAGACTAATTCAACTTTTCTGCAAATTGGAACTTTGGTGCAATAAGAGCGTTGCCATTGCTCTTGTTGCACCCAACCTCCACTTGTTTCTGTGGCCAGTCCCTCTGTTGCTGCTTTGCCACTGCCTGGCCATGTCAATAAAAGCAGCCAGGGCGGGGCTGGCTACAGAAAGGAGCGGTGCTCTGGTGCAACAAGAGAAATGGTGACACCCTCATTGCACCAAAGGCTTAGTTTGCATAGTCAGGGCTCATTCTCACAACCGTATAGTCACCATGCCCGTGTTGCGGACTGCAAATAGCAGTCCGCAATGCACAGGCACCAGCTGTGTAAATCTCGTATTGCGGTGCAGACCCATTGACTTGAATGGGTCCGCGATCTGCAAAATAAGGCAAAAAATAGGACATGTCCTATCTTTTGCAGTGCGGAAGCGCAGCCGAGTGTTTCCATGGGCTTCCAATCCGCGCCTCCGCTCTGCAAATGATAGGACATGTCCGATCTTTTGCTGTATCCTGCAGCTCACAGACCCATTCAATGGGACTGCACACGCCCAGTGTATTGCGGACCCGCTGTTTGCATGGCAGCCATGTGATTCACAACTCTGGAACGAAGCCTCAGAGCTACAAAAGAGAAACAGTTTTAATCAGGTGAACCACAGCTATGTGTCTATGCAAACTGTTTGATAAGGAGGTCGCTGGTGACATTTTCTTTAAAACGTCCTGTCTTTGGAGAGGAGCTACATCGGCCATAGACACAATGGACAGGAGATGACCTCATTGTCTTCTATCGGAGAGTTTTCTCCTGTGCAGAGGTCAGGAGGGAGTAGATAAGCTGTGATATCGCCTATTGTGAATGGTGGATCCTGTGTAATCTATAACTATTCGGAGTCATTGTAAGTCTGCCTGTGGGGATGATGATGCCTCCTGTACAGAAAAGGAAATCATGACCAATTATTAGGCCTAACGGCCAGTGTAAAAATTGCAAGATTATATGCATATCTCATCGGACCCTCACCGATGGGATATTAATGACCCATCCCGGGGATAGGTCATCAATGTCAGGAGCCTGGAAAACCCCTTTAAGGGTGAACAGGAAATACTAGGTTTCCTCAAGGATCTGCCCTTTGTAGCAGCAGCAGCTCCTCTGTGATCTCCCAAGTACAGCGTATGGACAGGGTTTCTTTCCATTAAGAAAGGAGAAACAAGACCTTCATTTTGTTTTTTAGATGTTTGAGGGTCCCGTCCATGTAGG
Organism: Bufo gargarizans; assembly: GCF_014858855.1. Classification (NCBI taxonomy): domain Eukaryota; kingdom Metazoa; phylum Chordata; class Amphibia; order Anura; family Bufonidae; genus Bufo; species Bufo gargarizans. The sequence continues at coordinate 43,208,247 of NC_058085.1, forward strand.
GGTGGCTGAAGAAGGGCAATCCTTGACCTCAACCATTATTCATACGTAAAAGGCAGTCAGCTTGAAAGCTTAAAGGGAACCTGTCACCGGGATTTTGTGTATAGAGCTGAGGACATGGGTTGCTAGATGGGCACTAGCACATCCACAATACCCAGTCCCCATAGCTCTGTGTGCTTTTATTGTGTAAAAAAACTGATTTGATACATATGCAAATTAACCTGAGATGAGTCCTGTACGTGAGATGAGTCAGGGACAGGACTCATCTCAGGTTAATTTGCATATGTATCAAATCGTTTTTTTTACACAATAAAAGCACACAGAGCTATGAGGACTGGATATTGTGGATGTGCTAGTGGCCATCTAGCAGCCCATGTCCTCAGCTCTATACACAAAATCCCAGTGACAGGTTCCCTTTAAGCAGAGTCTGCATTGTATAGTTCAGTCTTCCAAGTAAATCACTCATTCATAGGAGCGCTATTAATCCTGCGAATGGGATCCTCCCTTTCTCCCCAAAAAAATATAACCCTTTGAGAGGAGAACAGTAGCACTGATGAGCATCGAGCAATGCCAAGTGGCTAAGATGGAGGGCACTGGACTTCTTCCTCTAGTTCTTCTCATGAGGTAGGTGGTATTGCATTCACTAATATTTCATTAAAACCCTTTTGGTTTATGGGAATCTTAGAAAGAACTGGCGTAGACTATAGGTTTAGTGTAAAGGAACTGTTTTTTTTTTTTTTTCTGGGAATTTTCCTGAATTTTACAGCCCACGTACGTGCACATTTACTGTCCTGCCATCTAAAGTCCAAGCCATAAAATCTCGAATATGAAAATACCCTGAGGTTCATCACGCACTGCTCAGTGGTTGACTTCTATTGTTGCTTTAGATTCTCTCATGATGGCATTTGCGGAGCTGGTGGAAAACCTGACATGTGTTATTTGTCAGAATATGTATACCGATCCCGTAACACTGCCTTGTGGACACAACCTTTGTCAGGTTTGCACTGAAAATATGCTGAGCTGCCAGGATACGACTGGGCAATACTCGTGTCCCCAGTGCAGAGCTGAATTCAGTAGTCGTCCTGCTGTCCATAGGAACACGGACTTAAATAATTTAGTGACACAGATCCGCTCTATCCAAGAAAAGGAGGAGCTGCTTGGTACGTGCATCCTACATGGGAGACCCCTGGAGTACTACTGCTCTGAAGACTCTGCCAGGATCTGTACAGTCTGCTGTCGAGCAGCGCAACACAGAGGACATGAACTACTGACATTGGATGTGGCTTGTGAAAAAAAAAAGGAGAATCTAAGTAACATTTATGGACATCTGGTCTCGGGTGAGGAAGAAGAAAAGAAATCCCAATATCTGCAACACCTCCAAACAAAAATGAAAAATGTAGCATCTACTATGAAGGAACGTACTACAGTCTTACTTCAGGGGTTGATGGATCAGCTGACTGTACTGGAGAGGACAATCCTTTGTGATATCTCCACAAAAGAGCAACAGGTGTCCTCCTCTATATCCCAAAAACTGAAAGTAATAAAAGATGATCTGTATTGTAAAACGTTATTTGTTGAAGAGCTATGCACCATGATGGACGACTTGACACTCCTACAGGCGGATATCGATGGCTTGTCTTCTGCGGTTCAAGGGGATAATGGTGGGGATGGAGCTGCTTGTCTAGCTTTAGATGAAGACCTGATTTCTGATAACTTGCACTCTGGTATAGCAGACATTGTGACCAGCCTCATCGGAGGGATCTATGTGCAGGGTGCTTTAGATGTGACCTTAAACATTAACACGGCTGGGAGTAGCGTTCATGTCTCAGAAGACTTGAAGACAGCGTCTTGGTCTGGACAGAACCAGAATCATGCTGAACACCCAGAGAGGTTTGAATACAATCAAGTGTTAAGTGTTAGGAGCTTCTTTAACAGGAGACTCTTCTGGGAAGTGGAGACCAGTGAAACTGGGAATTGGATGATCGGAATGGCGTACATCAGTATCGACAGACTGGGACGGGAGTCTCTTGTTGGGGACAATAAGAAGTCCTGGTGTATAAGAAGGTACAACAATGAGTATACAGCCTCACATGATAGAAGGGTGTCAGAGCTACCTCACCAGCCTTCACTGCCTACTTTTAGGATCTATCTAGACTATCAGGCCGGGCAGCTGTCCTTTTATGAGCTTGGTCCTCCAACGAGACATTTATACACTTTTACCGCCTCATTCACAGAACCTCTACATGTCATCATTTGGGTATGGTCGTCTTGGGTTAAAATCAGGAGCTAGGTATGGTGATGGCCAACGACACCCACATGTATACTTTGTCCTGTTTGATTACCTTAGCAGCTTTATTACAATAATGTTGTTCTCCACCCTTTGTAATAAAAGATCTTAGAGGGTTTCTAGTTTGTTTAACCCTGATGCATAGATCATCAGGATCTGATCGGTGGGGGTCAGACACCCGGGAGCCCTGCCGATTAGCTGTTTGGAGCGCCGCTGCTGTTTGGAGCTCCTTGAGCGCCGCTGCCTTCTCAAACAGCTGATCGGCGGGGGTCCCTGATCGGACCCCTGCCGATCAGATGCTGTTTTAAACAAACTGCAGAATCCTATTAAGCTCCTGACCTCCCTAACTGTGGAGAGTCAAATGATCACTCCATTTAAATGTTTCTTTAAAGGGTTTTTCCAGGCTCCTGACATTGACATCATCAGGATAAGTCATTAATATCTGATGACTGATGGTCTCAAAACCTGCATCCCCACCAATCAGCTGTTCCCTGCAGCCTCCAGAGCTGGAACTGGCTCTGTGAATAGAACGGGAAGTACAATTTCCCTGCTGAATTCAGATGTAAAAGTATATAGCAAAATCCTTGCTGACCGACTGGCGACACTGATTCCACACGTTATATCCCCTGTCAGAACAGGTTTTATAAAAAGCCGACAGATTTATGAAAACACTAGGAGAATCATTAACATAATAGATACCTTGGAGAGATAAAAATCCCCAGCGGTATTGGTGACGCTAGACGCGGAAAGGGCGTTTGACCGTGTGAATTGGTCATTCGTTTTCTCTGTCCTGAGACGCATGGGATTTGAGGGAGAGTGTTTTAAAGGGATTCTGTCACCTCCCCTAAGGCAAAAATCGATTTAAAAGCAGCCATGCAGCACAGCTTACCTGGATTAGGCTGTGCTGTTCTATCTTGAAATCCGTCCAGCAGTTACTTCAAAAAACGACTTTGATCAATCAGGAAATGCGTCCTGAAGGTGCCCAGAGGGGCGTTTTTTTCTTCTGAGAGAGCCCAGTACCGCCCCTCTTTCAGTGCCCAGCCCGCCTTCCTTTTACTTCCTAACCGCCGCCCCCAGCCTGCCACAGCCTCCCCTCCCTCTCCTCCCCCTCCCTCACGCCGAACGAAGTCTCGCACAGGCGCAGTACCCACTGAGGGCTGCGCCTGTGCGATCATCAGGAGACTGAGGGCGGCAGCTTCATCTTCGTCACTGGGCATGCGCCGAGCCCAGTGACGTCCGATATTAGCTCTTTCCCTCAGTCAGCCTGGTAGGAAGCGCAGAGGATTGCCGATCGGCTGCTGCACCCTGCGCTTTCTCCAGTCTGCCTGCCTTTACTTAATATAATAAGACCTAATTCGCCCCAACAAATAGTTATTTCTTTCCTGAAGGGAGGGTGGGGAAAGAAATCGCTGGCCGTCCTCACTGTGGCAGGCAGACTGGAGAAAGCGCAGGGTGCAGCAGCCGATCGGCAATCCTCTGCGCTTCCTACCAGGCTGACTGAGGGAAAGAGCTAATATCGGACGTCACTGGGCTCGGCGCATGCCCAGTGACGAAGATGAAGCTGCCGCCCTCAGTCTCCTGATGATCGCACAGGCGCAGCCCTCAGTGGGTACTGCGCCTGTGCGAGAGTTCGTTCGGCGTGAGGGAGGGGGAGGAGAGGCAGGAGAGGCTGTGGCAGGCTGGGGGCGGCGGTTAGGAAGTAAAAGGAAGGCGGGCTGGGCACTGAAAGAGGGGCGGTACTGGGCTCTCTCAGAAGAAAAAAACGCCCCTCTGGGCACCTTCAGGACGCATTTCCTGATTGATCAAAGTCGTTTTTTGAAGTAACTGCTGGACGGATTTCAAGATAGAACAGCACAGCCTAATCCAGGTAAGCTGTGCTGCATGGCTGCTTTTAAATCGATTTTTGCCTTAGGGGAGGTGACAGAATCCCTTTAAGGCCATTTCTGCACTCTATTCGGCCCCCTCTGTCAGAGTACTAGCTAATTCTACATTATCAGACCCCCTTACCATAACAAATGGAACAAGACAGGAGTGCCCCCTATCCCCCATCATATTTGTCCTATCGATTGAACTATTGGCTCAAGCTATCAAAACACATCCGGACATATCTGGAGTGACCATAGGTAATCGTACACCTCACATTTCACTGTACGAGGACGACATAATCTTATCCTTCACTCATCCTAAAAACTCCCTGAGTACGGCTATGGAACTGCTTAATGCTTTCGGAGAACTCTCCTTTTATAAACTAAATGGAACTAAATCCCAAATTTTACCCCTTTAATGTTCCTTCTGCAGAAGAACCCTATCTTAAAGCTAGTTTTGCTCTTGACTCTTCGCTTGGAATCCATGAAAACCCTGTATAAGCATAACTATATACCATTGCTAGACACCCTAAGATCTGACCTGACATCTATGGCATTGAAAGAAATTTCTTGACTAGGCAGAATCTGCCTTTAAGTTGATGGTACTACCGAAACTCTTGTATATCTTCAAAATTCTCCCGATCGTAGTTCCCAAATCCTTCTTTACAAAAGCAACTCAAATGATTAACAACTACACATGGGCAGGTAGGAAACCAAGGGTGTCCGCCTCCCTACTATATAAGCAGAAAGCATACGGGGGTGTAGTAGGCCTACCTAATATATAAACAGAAAGCATACGGGGGTGTAGTAGGCCTACCTAATATATAAACAAAGCATACGGGGGTGTAGTAGGCGTACCTAATATATAAACAGAAAGCATACGGGGGTGTAGTAGGCCTACCTAATATATAAACAGAAAGCATACGGGGGTGTAGTAGGCCTACCTAATATATAAACAGAAAGCATACGGGGGTGTAGTAGGCCTACCTAATATATAAACAGAAAGCATACGGGGGTGTAGTAGGCCTACCTAATATATAAACAGAAAGCATACAGGGGTGTAGTAGGCGTACCTAATATATAAACAGAAAGCATACGGGGGTGTAGTAGGCCTACCTAATATATAAACAGAAAGCATACGGGGGTGTAGTAGGCCTACCTAATATATAAACAGAAAGCATACGGGGGTGTAGTAGGCCTACCTAATATATAAACAGAAGCATACGGGGGTGTAGTAGGCGTACCTAATATATAAACAGAAAGCATACGGGGGTGTAGTAGGCCTACCTAATATATAAACAGAAAGCATACGGGGGTGTAGTAGGCCTACCTAATATATAAACAGAAAGCATACGGGGTGTAGTAGGCCTACCTAATATATAAACAGAAAGCATACGGGGGTGTAGTAGGCCTACCTAATATATAAACAGAAAGCATACAGGGGTGTAGTAGGCCTACCTAATATATAAACAGAAAGCATACGGGGGTGTAGTAGGCCTACCTAATATATAAACAGAAAGCATACGGGGGTGTAGTAGGCCTACCTAATATATAAACAGAAAGCATACGGGGGTGTAGTAGGCCGTACCTAATATATAAACAGAAAGCATACGGGGGTGTAGTAGGCCTACCTAATATATAAACAGAAAGCATACGGGGGTGTAGTAGGCCTACCTAATATATAAACAGAAAGCATACGGGGGTGTAGTAGGCGTACCTAATATATAAACAGAAAGCATACGGGGGTGTAGTAGGCCTACCTAATATATAAACAGAAAGCATACGGGGGTGTAGTAGGCCTACCTAATATATAAACAGAAAGCATACGGGGGTGTAGTAGGCCTACCTAATATATAAACAGAAAGCATACGGGGGTGTAGTAGGCCTACCTAATATATAAACAGAAAGCATACGGGGGTGTAGTAGGCCTACCTAATATATAAACAGAAAGCATACGGGGTGTAGTAGGCCTACCTAATATATAAACAGAAAGCATACGGGGGTGTAGTAGGCCTACCTAATATATAACAGAAAGCATACGGGGGTGTAGTAGGCGTACCTAATATATAAACAGAAAGCATACGGGGGTGTACTAGGCGTACCTAATATATAAACAGAAAGCATACGGGGGTGTAGTAGGCGTACCTAATATATAAACAGAAAGCATACGGGGGTGTAGTAGGCGTACCTAATATTAAACAGAAAGCATACGGGGGTGTAGTAGGCGTACCTAATATATAAACAGAAAGCATACGGGGGTGTAGTAGGCCTACCTAATATATAAACAGAAAGCATACGGGGGTGTAGTAGGCGTACCTAATATATAAACAGAAAGCATACGGGGGTGTAGTAGGCCTACCTAATATATAAACAGAAAGCATACGGGGGTGTAGTAGGCCTACCTAATATATAAACAGAAAGCATACGGGGGTGTAGTAGGCGTACCTAATATATAAACAGAAAGCATACGGGGGTGTAGTAGGCCTACCTAATATATAAACAGAAAGCATACGGGGGTGTAGTAGGCCTACCTAATATATAAACAGAAAGCATACGGGGGTGTAGTAGGCGTACCTAATATATAAACAAAGCATACGGGGGTGTAGTAGGCCTACCTAATATATAAACAGAAAGCATACGGGGGTGTAGTAGGCGTACCTAATATATAAACAGAAAGCATACGGGGGTGTACTAGGCGTACCTAATATATAAACAGAAAGCATACGGGGGTGTAGTAGGCCTACCTAATATATAAACAGAAAGCATACGGGGGTGTAGTAGGCGTACCTAATATATAAACAGAAAGCATACGGGGGTGTAGTAGGCGTACCTAATATATAAACAGAAAGCATACGGGGGTGTAGTAGGCGTACCTAATATATAAACAGAAAGCATACGGGGGTGTAGTAGGCGTACCTAATATATAAACAGAAAGCATACGGGGGTGTAGTAGGCTACCTAATATATAACAGAAAGCATACGGGGGTGTAGTAGGCGTACCTAATATATAAACAGAAAGCATACGGGGGTGTAGTAGGCGTACCTAATATATAAACAGAAAGCATACGGGGGTGTAGTAGGCGTACCTACTATATAAACAGAAAGCATACGGGGGTGTAGTAGGCGTACCTACTATATAAACAGAAAGCATACGGGGGTGTAGTAGGCCTACCTAATATATAAACAGAAAGCATACGGGGGTGTAGTAGGCCTACCTAATATATAAACAGAAAGCATACGGGGGTGTAGTAGGCCTACCTACTATATAAACAGAAAGCATACGGGGGTGTAGTAGGCCTACCTAATATATAAACAGAAAGCATACGGGGGTGTAGTAGGCCTACCTAATATATAAACAGAAAGCATACGGGGGTGTAGTAGGCGTACCTAATATATAAACAGAAAGCATACGGGGGTGTAGTAGGCGTACCTACTATATAAACAGAAAGCATACGGGGGTGTAGTAGGCCTACCTAATATATAAACAGAAAGCATACGGGGGTGTAGTAGGCCTACCTAATATATAAACAGAAAGCATACGGGGGTGTAGTAGGCCTACCTACTATATAAACAGAAAGCATACGGGGGTGTAGTAGGCCTACCTAATATATAAACAGAAAGCATACGGGGGTGTAGTAGGCCTACCTAATATATAAACAGAAAGCATACGGGGGTGTAGTAGGCGTACCTAATATATAAACAGAAAGCATACGGGGGTGTAGTAGGCGTACCTAATATATAAACAGAAAGCATACGGGGGTGTAGTAGGCGTACCTAATATATAAACAGAAAGCATACGGGGGTGTAGTAGGCCTACCTAATATATAAACAGAAAGCATACGGGGGTGTAGTAGGCGTACCTAATATATAAACAGAAAGCATACGGGGGTGTAGTAGGCGTACCTAATATATAAACAGAAAGCATACGGGGGTGTAGTAGCTATGGTCAATCCCCAGAAGTAAGAATCTGGCCCTCAAGCCTATATATGCCAAGCTGGGTAGCAAAGAGACCTTCACTAAATCCACACCCTTTCTTTGTGGGGGGACAGAATTAAATAAATCCTTTTCAACTGCTCAATGGACGGCAGCCTTGAGACTCTCCACCAGACTCCTTAAATGCACTACACATTATGAATCCATAATGAAGTCCGCACTACGATGGTATTACACCCAGACAGATTATGCCACATGTTCCCTGTTACCTCTAATCAGTGCTGGAAGGGGTATAGAAATAGGGGCACTTTGTTGCATATACTATGGTCCTGCCTCTTTTACATAAACACTGTATGTAAATAGGCATCAAAGACAAATATTGTAATTGAAGACATGAAACTGTAGCTTTCATTGGAATCTCATGTTTATTTGTTCTATTTCAGTATTGTGTAAATACATGCTGGTACTGCGCTACCGGTAATGCATACTGTAACCTTTCTGAAAACCCAATACAAATTATTGTTTAAAAAGAACAGGCAGTACAGCTCTGTTCCAGGTGTAGTTGCCATGCTGGTTTACTGCAGCTCAGCTCTTATTCCCTTCTGAGCTGCAGTACCCCAGCACAGCCACTACACTTTGAATGGCGCTGTGCTTCCTCTTCCATTGACAGTGCTAGTTCCAGCAGCAGAGAGCAGCTGATTGGTGATGGAGCGTCTGTCAGACCCTAATCGATCAGATATTAAGTCATCGATATCAGGAGTGTGGAAACCCCCTTTAACATTGAACAGTGCCACTCTGTTGTAATTGCAGCATTCAATTGAATAGGCTTGAGCTGCAATACCAGACAGAGCCTGTGTCCAAGAGTGGTGCTGTCTCCTGGAAAACACATTTGTCTCATGTCCAACCGCTTTATCTCTTATTCCAGAACCTGTACCAATCAGAACAGAGAACTGGGACATAATGTGACCCCAATTTTGGGTGGATATACCTATTAATTTTCAATAATTCCTGTGTGTATACATGCTCTACTACTACTACATCCATTCTTATCTGTAGTGCCCATGTTCAGAGTCCAGACCCCTCGTCTCAGCCAAATCCTACAACCTTACAGTGTTTCCGGTTATCGGGGCATGCTGGGGGCTGTAGTTCTGCAAGAGACGGATAGCAACAGGTTGGGGACCTCCGGGGTTGTCCTTTTCTAGGATTTTATGTAACAGTCACTGCAGTTATCTATGTTTATAGAAATCCTAATATAGAATATGTGTAAATCCAAAAATTTTAATGTGGGTGGGGTTGTAAATTTGTTGTAAAATATTTTATGAAATTAATTTAATAAAGTAAATGTAGATCAGATTTGTCACATGTTTTTTTGTGGCCCATGCAATGATCGCGTATAAGGATGAATGATCACTTGACAGCAGTTACACAGGGCAATTTATAATTGTCCCCATCATCAGCCCATGTAAAAGGGCCTTTAATTTGCATCCGGGCATGTGTCATACAGACCCCCTGTGGTTCAAGTAAACCAAACATAGTATCTCCCACATTATGACCGTCTGAGACCAATGCCCTCATAGAGACTGTAATCAGTCCTTTTAGCCTGTGTATTCATGAAGGTACAAATACTCTGTTAGTCCACAAGGTGTCACTGTTCTGCAGTAGTTGTAGGAGCGTCACACAGATGGAAATGTTACCAGAGGTTATCAGGGCTGGAGACCCCTGACAAAGTAGTGATGGGGGGGGGGCACTTCCTGTCACTTTATTTGACTGTCAGCCTCTCCACAGTATGAAATGGGTGATAACAGCGAGTAATAGACTGCTTTTTACTGTATTGGAAATTGAAAGGCACACTTAATATGTACTGTCCCTTTAAGAGTAAAGTATTGGCTACAAAAAGAAAGACATACATGTCCCACCTCATCAACTGATGTAATCAGGACTTTATTACCAAAATTATTTTTTATTGACATACCACATACATCCACGAATACTTCACCTGTGAATATATACTGTATGTACAGAGGTAATGCAAAAGTTTGGGCACCCCTGGTCACGATTACTGTAAACAGTTAAGCAAGTTGAAGATGAAATAATCTCCAAAAGGCATAAAGTATAAGATGACACATTTTTGTATTTTAAGCAAAAACATTTTTTTTATTTTTAGATTTAGGGCACATGCACATGGCTGTTGCTGGGCCGTCTCCATATTGTGGCCCGCATACGGCGGGTCCACAATACACGGTCACTGACCGTGTGCATCACAAATCGCAGACCCATTCACTTTAATGGGTCCGCAATCCGGAAGATTCAGAATGGAAGCCCGCGGAAGCACTACGGAGTGCTTCCGTGGGTTTTCTGCCCGTACCTCCACACCGCAAAAAAGTAGTCCATGCACTACTTTTTAGCGGTGCGGACAGATCACGAACCTATTCAAGTTGAATGGGTCTGGATCTGTCTGCGGCAGCCGCACGGATGTTGCAAATTGCGGTCCCCAATGCACGGAACGGCCAGCACACGGTCGTGTGCATGAGCCCTTACTTTTAGGTTTTCAAAACAACAAAGGAAAAGGGCCCAAAGCAGAATTGTGTGCACCCTGCGTGGTTAGTACCTAGTAGCACCCCTTTTGGCAAGTATCACAGCTTGTAATCTCTTTTTGTAGTCAGACAAGAGTCTTTCGTTTCTTGTTTGAGGGATTTTCATCCATTCTTCCTTGCAAATGTCTTCCAGTTCTGTGACATTCCTGGGCCGTCTTGCACGCATCTGCTTATTAGCGGTCTATCCACAAAGTTCAGATCAGGGGCCTGTGAGGACCATGCATGGGCGGACTGGGAACCTAAAGCTATGTACACCCTCGGTGGCAATTTATTTTTATTATTGCATTGTACACATTTTTAGCTAAAATCATTTTTTCAATTGGTCTTTAGTAAAAAAAAATATATAAAAATTATTAAACTGTTTTTCTTGCACAGCTTTGACTTTATCTAGTAGCTGGTTCTAAATTTTCTCTCTGCTCTGTCAGGCAGGAAGCTGACGGGCTCCTTACCTATGAACTCTGCCCTGTGGCCTAAAACTGTATTTTTGTACTTACCGTAAATTCTGTTTCTCGTTCAATGCATTGCGGGACACAGCACCATGGGTATATGTCCAGCTGCCACTAGAGCTCCCATTCAATATAACGCCCAGTGACCACCATACAGTATAATGGCCCCTCAAGACAGTATAACCCCACTGGGGGGGTCATTATTCTGAATGGGGGGGGCCACTGGGGGTCATTATTCCGAATAGAGGGCCGCTGTGGGATCATTTTACTGTGTGTGGGGCCACTATACTTTGGGGGGGGGGGGGTCAGTATACTGTGTGAAGGGTCACTAGTGGTCATTATACCGTGTGGGAGCCAGAAGGGGACATGTAAATGTAAAGAACTGCCTCAAGGGGGCCTACTGGGATTTATTGCCCAAAGGCCCACATGAACCTGGATCCGGCCCTGTATGGGATATCCTATGTTAGGCATGCTGAACCTGCAGCCCTCCAGCTGTTGCAAAACTACTTCTTCCAGCAGGGCATTGTAGGAGTTGTAGTTCTAAAACAGCTGGAGGGCTGCAGGTTGAGCATCCCTGCTCTATGTTATATGAGCGATCCAGAAACCGCTCTGCTGGGAATTATCCATATTGTGGAGTAATTTGGTTACATGTCGGGGCTAGAGCTCAGTTAGGGTAGGACCGTCCTCCTTCCGTTGGATAGGGTACATCTGCCAGTAGAGATAGGGATATGTTTTGAGTACATCTGAATCATTCAGGTTTCTGCGAACATACACGATTATATTTGCCTTAGGCCTCCTGCACACGACCGTTGTGTGCACCCGTGGCCGTTGTCCCGTTTAACGTGTTTTTCTGCGGTCCCATTGACTTTCAATGGGTTCGTGGAAAAATCGGAAACTGCACCGTTTGGCAGCCGCATCCGTGATCCGTGTTTCCTGGCCGTGAAAAAAATATGACCTGTCCCATTTTTTTCACGGCCAACGGTTCACGGACCCATTCAAGTCAATGGGTCCGTGAAAATCATGGATGCACACAAGATTGTCATCCGTGTCCGTGATCCATGTCCGTTTTTTCCTATCATTTCAATGGCAAACTTGACTTAGATTTTTTTTTTCATTTTTCATGTCCGTGGATCCTCCAAAAATCACGGAAGACCCACGGAAGAAAAAACGGACACGGATCACGGTACAACGGAACCACGTTTTGCGGGACGTTAAAAAATACTGTCGTGTGCAGGAGGCCTTAATTTGATGCCTTTAATCTCAAAGTTGAAAGGAAAAAGATACCATTGTCGCAAGCGGATGGAACAGCACTTACCAAGATGGTGGTTTTGCCGCAGTATTTCTATGTTTTATGAGCCATAAGTGAGGATCGGTTATTCACACTCATGGAGGGCAGGGAGGTTTTGGCACTTCCTGTCACTTGGACTAATGTCAGCCTCGCCGCAGTATGAAATGGGTGATAACAGCGAGCAATAGAGCACTACACTGTATAGGAAATGGAAAGGCAGACTACAGCACTTAATATGTACTGTCCCTTTAAGAATAAAGTATTGGTGATGCAATCGGGCATTTTTTTTCCACACACTTTTTATTGATATACCACATGCATACATGAAACCGTCACCTGGGAATATATATATATAATGTGATTTGTATCTGTAGCTCTTTACTACATTTTGTTGCACAGAATTATACAAATATAGTTAAACAATGATCAGATGCCGCCCCACTCCTGCCCCCAGGATCTGTCTAGAATTGCAATATTCAAGTAAATGAAGTTAGACTGCAATACCAGACATGACCTGTGGGCAAGAGTGGCGCTGTCTCTAGGATTAGATTTAGAAAAAAAAAAAAGAAAAAGAAAGCATCCTTGTAACCACATGCCACCCCTTTAGGATAACCTATCTTTACACGTCTGACTCTTGGCAGAGATCTGAGGTTCTGGAAACATTACTCGTTATACAAAATACGTCAATTAACCCCGCAATGACCAGGCCTATTTAGGCCTTACTGAAGCAGTACATTTTTTTCAGTGGCATGGCTGTGAGAGACATATGTAGGTGCTGTGGGAAATATCTTATGCAATATTGTGTAATTTATGGTTAAAATTTATATCTAAAAATGTTAAAATGCTGATAAAAACAAAAGCAATTTGTCCTTTTTTTTCTTAGTGTTTGCTTCTCCCTCTGAATAGCCTGTTAAAGTGGTTCTTCAGTTTATTACACTCACACAGCTACCTAATAAGTGTGAGTTTTTTTGTCATGTTTGAGCAAAAAAAAAATTTTTATATTTTTTTTACTGGAATGGTTTTTTATTTCTGTAAATTTTACTGACCATTTAAAAAAAAAAATTGTAAATAGATCTCTGTAACCCCATTAAAATGCATCTGTCATCAGGCTATGCTTCCCGCTTTAAGGCCCCATTCACACACTGGATTCTGCATTAGCAAAATACATTGTATATTCAATGGCAGAAGCAGCTGCAGACCGTCTCGGATTTTGGTCCTATTGAGTGGAGCTAACCAGTGAACAGATTCCACAGCCCAAAAAAAGGACACGTCCTTTCATGGTGTGGTCGCATCTTTAAACCGCCAGATGCACGAACGGTAGCACAACCTGTATTTTTTTTTAAACCCCAACCCCTGCAGTGCCTTAGTATATATAATGCCTTATGCACTCTCTATTCGCCCGTGTGTATATATAACTCACAACTTGCACACGCATGAAAACTAGGTCCGTATTGGAGGCAGCAGGACCTGATGTCACATGATCATGCAGAGCGGGTGTTCCTGAGCGTGCCGGTGGGGAGGTATTTTTTTTCTCACAGTGTACCCATTAATAGCCATTAAACCGAGCCCATTGGTTTCAATGGGGTCCATCTGGTCGCCAAATAGGACATCTACTAAAAGAAACGGCATGTGAATAGCCCCATAGAATAGAATAGTGCAGTGTGCTGTGTCATTCTACACAAAAAAAGAGGTACACTAATGTATACCAGCTCAACGGAGGACACTCTTTGCCCTCCACCAGGTGAACAGGAGCCTAAGAAAAGAAACAGCAATCAACACTAATAAACCTTAGCTCTGGATTCGAACCCAAGCATTGCAGACATAGAAAGCAGCATGAAGGGGCTCCCTGAATTTGGCCTGGACGACATGCAGGAGTTTGATGGGATCACTTAGCTCAAAGAAGGACAGCTGGCCGGCCTCGTAATCCAGATACAGTCTGAATCTGTGACAGGGAGATTTTTGATTGATCAGAACTTCATGGTCGTTGTGCAGCACCGAATACTGGCTATTATTATGAACCTTTGACAAACACCAGGACTTGTTGTTGTTGCCAATATTAGCTATATCCCCACATTTGGGCATGCTGGGGTAGCAGATACCTAAACTCCATGTTCCCGATTTACTGGTTTCCACTTCCCAGCAATGTCGTCCTGAGTTAAATGTCTGGGTGCTCAAGACCTGACAACGTTGCAGATTCTTCCGCACTCCCGGTTGTTTTATTTGGGACCAAGAAGCTAGTTTCAAGTCGTCAGAGATCTCCACGTTAATTCCAGACGTTCTTACGTCCAGTAATAAGTCCGCTTCTTCATGGCCAAAGATCCGCTTCCTAGCACAAGTCATGACATCCATGAACCCTTTGCACAACATCTCTGAGATCTGAACTATATCCAGATCATCTGCAGCATGGAGCTCCTTACTCTCCACTAATACGGGTTCCTCTCTGACAACAAAAAAGTCCTCTTGGCCTGACTGTGATTCTTGAAGGATTGACCATGGATCAGTCATGCGACACAGCTGCTCGAGGTGGCCTATTTTGCTGCACATTTCATCCTTCTTTATTTCCATTTCATGGATTAGATCAGAAAGGAGTGACACATGGTCATCCTGGCTGGAGATATGACTCGAGACTTTCTTTTCCAGATCATCCAGCATTCTTCTGATGCTTCGGAACAAGTCAGTGACTCTTTCTGATTCTCCGGCTGTTTTCTTGTGCAACCCATTTTGCTGTTCCTTTAAGCGCCAAAGTCTTTCATCAGTGATTTCTCTGCTTTGGATCATTTCTTTCAGAACATTTCCTAGTTTCTCCTTCTTCTTCTCGGCGGCCTCATTTAGTGTCTCCACCTGATGTCCAATATGATCCCCAGCCAAGCGGCAGTGGAGACAGAAGTAGCATCCATAGAGCAATAGTATTGAAGGATCTTATTATGGGTGGTACATCTTTTGCTCTCCAGGAACACAGGAGGATCTGTAAGGACGTGTACCTCTGACTTGTTGTGGACTCTCAAGTGACTATCACACAAGGAAGCTTCACAATGCAGACAGGATTTCACGGCAGGGGTTGTAGCATGAATGCAGTAAGTGCAGGATAATCCAGCTCTCTCTAGCTCTGAGCGTGTAGACCGGAACTGCTTGGCTATGTTAGATAGGGCTACATTTCGGTGCAGTGGAGGACGCTTCGGAAACTCTGCTCGGCAGTCAGGACAGGTATAAGCTCCAGACCCCTCAAAGGTATCCAGCACATTCTCTATACACTCTCGGCAGAAGTTGTGTCCACATCTCAGCGTTACGGGTTCTTCGTATACATTCAGACAGATGGAGCAAATTAGCTCATCTCTGAGATCTGCACTCGCCATGGCTGAGGAGGAGAAATGAAACTTACACATCACTTCAAATGATTAACAACCTACGGTCACGTGAGCCAGTGTTTTGACTATTAACCACTTGCATTCCAGCAGCAATAGATGTGGGTGATGAATGCAGAGCTCCAAAGGGACAGAGGAAATTCTTGAGGTCCAAAGTGTTGCTCTAAGATGGTGGCAGCTGCATGGTCTTATATTCAGAGGATTTCTTTATGTCAAGTTTAGCATTTAACAACAGTAGCGTATTAGGGGATTGCTATTTAAGCAATTACTTGAAACGTAAAGGTTGCGGTAGACTTATGTTGCAGTACCTGCAGATGTCGGCAGGACTGACTGACCCTCTAGTGCAGGCATCCTCAAACTGCAGCCCTCCAGCTTTTGTAAAACTACAACTCCCACAATGCCCTGCTGTAGGGTGATACCTGTAGGCTGTTCGGGCATGCTGGGAGTTGTAGTTTTGCAACATCTGGAGTGCCGCAGTTTGAGGATGCCTGCTCTAGTGTGTATTCGAGACTCCCAACTCCCGGTGCCAGATCGGACCCTTAGATGCCCAATCAGCTAGTTCTCAGAGGAGATACGCTGCCACCAGAGAAGTCTAGAAGTTACTTATCCCCCTCTCCCCTTTCAGAGCACATGCATGCCTGGCTGTTTATTGGGGCAGCCATCCATCTCTTCAGTGCAGGATTTGAAGGGAGTTTGTCTCACTTACTAGAGCCTCCCAGAGTAGCCCAAAGCCGGCCATACATGCGAGACAATTGGCACCTTAACCCTCATTTGGCCGACAGCTCTCACTCCTGGTTCACCCATACACATGCATGCTCAGTTCAGTCGAGTGTGAATGGGAGAAGGGAGTAAGCTGCTGCCAGACCCCTTTGGCACGCAGCTTCTCTCTCCGATAACAAAAGGATTGGGCATGTCAAAATACAGCATGCTCAATTCTGCTTTCCCTACAACATCTGGAGTCAGGGGAGAGAGTCATAAGGCCCCTATATACAGTCATGTGAAAAAATTAGGACACCCTTTGAAAGCATGTGGTTTTTTGTAACATTTTTAATAAAAGGTTATTTCATCTCCGTTTCAACAATACAGAGAGATTAAAGTAATCCGATTAAACAAAGAAAACTGAAGAAAAGTCTTTTCAAGATCTTCTGTAAATGTCATTCTACAAAAATGCCTATTCTAACTGAGGAAAAAGATAGGACACCCTTGCCCCTAATAGCGAGTGTTACCTCCTTTGGCTGAAATAACTGCAGTGAGACGGTTCTTGTAGCCATCTACCAGTCTTCGACATCGGTCTGAGGAAATTTTACCCCACTCCTCAATGCAGAACTTTTTCAGCTGTGAGATGTTTGAGGGGTTTCTTGCACGTACAGCCCTTTTCAAGTCACCCCACAGCATCTCAATGGGATTCAAATCTGGACTTTGACTTGGCCATTCCAGGACTCTCCATTTCTTCTTTTTCAGCCAATCTTTGGTTGATTTACTAGTATGTTTTGGGTCATTGTCATGTTGCATGGTCCAGTTCCGCTTCAGCTTTAATTTTCTAACTGATGGTCTCACATGTTCTTCAAGCACCTTCTGATACACAGTAGAATTCATCGTGGATTCTATGATGGTGAGCTGACCAGGTCCTGCTGCAGCAAAGCAGCCCCAAACCATGACACTTCCACCTCCATGCTTCACAGTTGGTATGAGGTTCTTTTCTTGGAATGCTGTGTTTGGTTTACGCCAAACATGTCCTCTGCTGTTGTGTCCAAATAATTCAATTTTGGACTCATCTGTCCAAAGAACATTATTCCAGAAGTCCTGGTCTTTGTCAACTTTATCTCTGGCAAATGTCAGTCTGGCCTCGATGTTTCTCTTGGAAAGCAAAGGTTTCCTCCTTGCACACCTCCCATGCAAGTTAAACTTGTACAGTCTCTTTCTGATTGTAGAGGCATGTACTTCTACATCAACAGTAGCCAGAGCCTGCTGTAGTTCTCGAGATGACACTTTAGGGTTTTTGGAGACCTCTTTTAGCATCTTGCGGTCTGCTCTTGGGGTGAACTTGCTGGGGCGACCAGTCCTGGGCATGTTGGCAGTTGTTTTGAAAGCCCTCCACTTGTAGACTATCTTCCGGACAGTGGAATGGCTGATTTCAAAATCTTTTGAGATCTTTTTAAATCCCTTCCCAGACTCATAGGCTGCTACAATCTTTTTTCTGAAGTCCTCTGACAGCTCTTTTGCTCTCACCATGGTGCTCACTCTCACTTCAACAGTCAGGAGCACACCAAACTAAATGTCTGAGGTTTAAATAGGGCAAGCCTCATTCAACATGCAGAGTAACGATCTACTAATTATGTGCACCTGGTGTGATATACCTGTGTGAGATCTGAGCCAATTTAAGAGGGAATACATGTGAGGGTGTCCAATCTTTTTCCTCAGTTAGAATAGGCATTTTTGTAGAATGACATTTACAGAAGATCTTGAAAAGACTTTTCTTCAGTTTTCTTTGTTTAGTTGGATTACTTTAATCTCTCTGTATTGTTGAAACGGAGATGAAATAACCTTTTATTAAAAATGTTACAAAAAACCACATGCTTTCAAAGGGTGTCCTAATTTTTTCACATGACTGTACATTAGATGGTCGGCCAGTCCTGCCTAATTTGTCAATTTATATTTTATATGATAAGCTTTAAAAGGGGTTGTCTGTCCTTTTTCATATTGATTACCTTTCCTCAGGATAGGTCATCAATATCAGATTGACAGGGGTCTGACACCCGGCACCCCTGGCGATGTCTGACACCCGATGTCCACTGCTGCTGTCCCATAGCAGCAGCAGAACAGGAAGAGAGAAGGCAGAGGACACATGCGCACTGCCGCACCATCTCCTCAAACCGCTGATCGGTGGGGGTGCCGATCTGATATTGATGACCTATCCTGAGGTTAGCTATCATATAACCTGCACATCATAACACCAGGATGGTGCCCTAGTTTTTCAGGACTGTCCTCCACATACTGTAAGTGCAGATTCATCTGTGCTCATTATGCTGTGATCAAGTTACGCATACATGGTGATAGACAGGACAGACGTGCCTATTGGGGCCGCTGGTCCCCTGGTTATTTACAATTGACCACAGTGTTAAAAATATTTTAGCGTACTTTGGAAATTCATGTACAACTTGCCAGTTGAGGTGCACTGATTTGTTACAATGTTGTCTACATTGTTTCCACTGACTGCAACAATGTATCTATGTATTGGTATGTATTGCTGTTCGGGAGCCTGCAGCTGCGCGCTGCTGCGCTGAATCCTTCTCACATTCGATTGTACCATCTCGCTAAATCATCCATTTAGAAGCCTCCAACTGTTCTAAAAACATTCAAGCGCTGCCCCCCCCCCCCCATGTTTCGCCAGTTATTCTGGCATCTTCAGGGGATTGGGCAGTGATCTCTGGCAGTGATCTACCCGATCCCCTGAAGACACCAGAATAACTGGTGAAACATGTCGGTGGGCAGCGTTTGAATGTTTTTAAAACAGAGGCTTCTGAATGAATGATTTAGCGAGACAGAAGATAATAGTAAAACGGCGATGAGGGCTGCGGTACGGACAGCAAGGGGCGTGCCAAAAATTTGTTTGAGGGATTTACAATCTCTGTTAGGGAAGTTGAATTTCGCTTGTCGGATTATTTTGATGGGCCGTATTTTTTGTAGGAGGTTGGCGGCGGCCTCGGGAGGTGTGGTTTCAGGGCATCATTTTATTCGGCTGGGTAAGCAGGTGAAAGGGGATTTAGAGGGGGATGGGTTTTTGCAACAGTTTAATGGTAGGGCGTTAGTCATGGGGGACACAGTTGAGAGTTTTGAGTTGTTTTCGGATGCAGCTGGCGGGGTGGGTTTTGGTGTCTATTGTGAAGGTCAGTAGTGTGCAGGAAAGTGGCCTGAGTCATGTGTTTTGAAGGGCTGGGTGAAGAATGTTGCTTTGCGAGAATTGTTTCCCATAGTGCTGTCTGTAATACTCTGGGGTGACGAGTTCAGGAACCGAAAGGTTCAATGTCATTGTGACAACTTGGGTGTTGTGCAGGCGATCAATAGTCTGATGGCATCTTCCCCTCCCGTTGTCAGGTTCTTGCAGCATTTGATGCTACTTTGCTTTTGAATGCTTGGGTTTTGGCGGTTCACGTGCCGGGCATTGCTAATGGTGTGGCTGATTCTCTTTCTCGTCTACAGTTGGAGCGGTTTCGTCAGCTGGCACCAGAGGCGGAGAAGGAAGGGTTGGAGTGTCCGGATTGGCTCTGGGATCTCTTGGAGGCACCATAGCTGGTTTGTTTAGAGAGTCGTTGAGTGCGGGTACCTGGTTGGATTACGGTAAGGCTTGGCGTAGTTGGGAGCAATGGTGTGATTGTTTGGGGGTAGGGGTCGATGGGGGGTAAGCTCCGATGTTATTGTTTTTAGGTCATATGGTTGAAGAGGGTTGGTCGGTGGCGAGGGTGAATCAGTGTTTGGCCGGTTTGGTTTTTGGTTTTAAATTACGGAGCCTTCCGGATGTTTAGAAGACGTTCTTAGTGCGACAGGTGTTAAAGGGTTTCAGACGGGGTGGGCGATTGGTGGACAGTTGGCGGACAGTAGGAGGCCGGTCTCTTTTGATTTGTTGTTGCGGGTGGAGGTTTGTGTAGGTTCAGTGTGCAAGTCAGCAAGTGAGGTGCGGTTATTTAGGTTGGTGTTTTCATTGGCCTTTTTTTGGGGGCGTTTCGTTTGGGATAATTGGTGAGCAGGAGTGTGCGCAGTCAGGGGGGTTTGTCGGGGGAGGATGTGGATTTGCATGGGGACAGGGTGGTGGTACGACTTCAGGTATCTAAGACTGACAGGGAAGGTAAGGGTTGTAGTGTGTCGTTGTTTGCGGTGCCGGGTTGCTTGTTATGCCCGGTCAGTTGCTTGAGGGATTAGAGGTCGGGGGCTAGCTGGGTTGGTGTGGGACCTCTATTACAGCCAGTGGCGTTGCGAGGGGGGTGCGGGGGGTGCGGGCCGCACCGGGTGACACCAGTCTGATGGGGTGTCACCCGCCGGAGTTCTCCTTGACTAACTAACTTTAGGCAGGGCCGGCGCTTCCATAGAGACGGGGGGGGGGGGGGCTCTCTCCCTCCCCCCTGTGCTGCTGCTGCCACTGCCTCCGCCAATGAGAAGAGGGATGGGAGGAGGAGGGGAGGGGCTGTATACAAATACAGGAGGCGGGTGCCGGAATCAAATAGCCGGCACCCAACCTCTATGACAGGGAGCGGCACCTGAGGGGTTAACTGCCACTGATCGCAGCCCCCTATCATAGAGGTCGGGTGCTGTATTTGTATTAACATTGAGTGCGCCCCCCCCCCCAGTATAATAAACATTTTGTGCACCCCCCCCCCCAGTATAATAAACATTTTGTGCACCCCCCCCCCCCCCAGTATAATAAACATTTTGTGCACCCCCCCCAGTGGGAAGTGCCAATGAGGGTTAAAAAAATAAATAAAAATTAACTCACCTCCTCCAGTTGATCGCGTAGCTGCTGGTCTCCTGTTCTATCTTCAGGACCTGTGGTGACATCACTGAGCTAATCACATGGTCCATTACCATGGTGATGGATCATATGATGTACCATGTGATGACCACAGTGATGTCACCACAGGTCCTTTGACAGGTCCTGAAGATAGAACAGGAGACCGGCAGCTGCGCGATCAATTGGAGGAGGTGAGTTAATTTTTAGTTATTTTTTTAACCCTCATTGGCACTTCCCACTGCGCCACCAATGTTTATTATACTGGGGGGGGCACTCTCAATGTTTGATATACTGGGGGGGCGCTCTCAATGTTCATTATACTGGGGGGGGCGCTCTCAATGTTTGATATACTGGGGGGGCGCTCTCAATGTTCATTATACTGGGGGGGCGCTCTCAATGTTTATTATACTGGGGGGGCGCACTCAATGTTTATTATACTGGGGGGGCGCACTCAATGTTTATTATACTGGGGGGGCGCACTCAATGTTTATTATACTGGGGGGGTGCTCTCAATGTTTATTATACTGGGGGGGCGCTCTCAATGTTTATTATACTGGGGGGGCGCACTCAATGTTTATTATACTGGGGGGGTGCTCTCAATGTTTATTATACTGGGGGGGCGCTCTCAATGTTTATTATACTGGGGGGGCGCACTCAATGTTTATTATACTGGGGGGGCGCACTCAATGAATGCCGGATCTGGCACTAATACGTTCCTATGGGGAAAAATGCCGGATCCGGCATTCAGGCAAGTCTTCAGTTTTTTTTCGCCGGAGATAAAACCGTAGCATGCTACGGTTTTCTCTTTTACCTGATCAGTCAAAATGACTGAACTGAAGACATCCTGATGCATCCTGGACGGATTACTCTCCATTCAGAATGCATGGGGATATGCCTGATCAGTTCTTTTCCGGTATAGAGCCCCTGTGACGGAACTCTATGCCGAAAAAGAAAAACGCTAGTGTGAAAGTACTCTAAAATATTAAGTTTAAATCCCCCCTTTCCCAATTTTACATATAAAAAATATATACAATAAACATATTACATAGCGCTGCGTCCGAAAAGTCCAAACTATTAAATTATTAAAAAATATCTCCTATGCGGTGAGCATTCGCCATTTTTTAGTCACCTTGTCACCCCAAAAAATAGGATAGGACTGTTCTATTATGGGCCGAACCTTTCATAAAATGCGAAATGCACGTGGCTTTTTTGCGTGGCATTGAGTATCGCAATACTTTTTTACGGTGATGAAAGCGAATCAAAATTTTGGTATTGAAACAACCCTACGCCGATCTGATCGGTGTAGCGTTGTCACGATACCAAAATTTTCATTCGGTTTTGATTTGGCGACTAAAAATGTAATTTGGCTCCTAAATTTTTCAGTTCAGGAGCCAATGGCTACTAGGTATTTTTTTTAGTCTGGAGCCCTGCTATCAGAGGCCGGCGCAGGCGGCGCGATGACGTCTGAGCTGACGTCACAGCGCGGGACACAGGCCAGAAGAGGCCTGCATCGCATCGCTGCCAAGGGGGTAAGTGTTTTTTTTTTTTTCTGTAAAATACTGATGGCTAGTGGCACATGATAGAGGGGCCCTATGGCTACTGGCACATGATAGGGGGGGGGGCGCCTATGGCTACTGGCACATGTTGATGAGGGCTTAGGCTACTGGCACATGATTAGGGGCATCTATGAGGGCACATTTCACTGGCACATTATTGGGGGACATCTATGGGGGCACTTCTTACTGGCACATTATTGGTGGCACTATAGGGGCATCTACTGAGGCCACAAAGAACGGTTATTTTATATGGGGGCTCTGTATAGGGGCATTTTATACTGGGACACATTGTGTTGGGTACTATGGGGAAGGGGGGAGAGGAGTACTACGGGGCACTGAGAAGGGGTATTTTATGCTTACAAATTATGGAGGACACTGAGGGCATCTACTGGCGCACTATATATCGGGCATTTTATACTGGTACATTATGGGGGCACTAGGGGGGAGAGGAGCACTATTGGGGCATTTACTGGGGTCACTATATAGGGGTATTTTATACTGGCACATTATGGAGGCACTATGGGGACATTAGCTCAACTGGGGACATTACAGGGGGGTATTTTTTGCACTGACACATTATAAGGAGAATTATTTCTACTGGGGGAAGGCATTATGGTGGGTGTTATTACTCCCCCATGGTATGGACCCCCTAGTAGCAGCACCGGCCTCTCCCTGCTCTGCTATCCCTCTGCCCCTTCTCCAAATACTTATTATGAAATCTTTCTCATTAGGATAAAACACATCAGCTCCGCCGAGCCCCCGGCCAAAGTGTGGAAGTGGCGTCCGAGATCCCCAAGGGCCAAGTAACTGTGTTCATGTGAAATATGTTTGTTATACATATATAGCCTACACTGTCAGGTGTCACCCAAGGGGGGTGACACCATTTTCTACCGCACCGGGTGACACCAGCCCTAGCAACGCCACTGATTACAGCATGAGGACAGGTCGTTTTTGTCACGGTTCCAGTTTGTGGCAGTTTTCAAAAAATGTTTGACATAGTTGGGAATGGACTCTAAAGGATTTACGGGTCATTCCTTCCGGATAGGGGCGGCGACAGAGGCGGCACAATTGGGTTTGGGTGATGAGGTGATCAAGAAGATTGGGAGGTGGGAATCTGATCGTTTTAAGTCATATGTGCGTTTGGGGAGTTTGTAAGGGGGTGGTTGTTTATTAATGCTTTTTTTGTCCCCCTTTTTTCCTTTGTGTTTACAGTGGTGCAGCTGCTTTAGTATGGATTCTGAGGCACTCTTTCGTTTTTTGGGGGGCTCTTCAGGCAGAAGTAAGGCCAAATAGGAGTCAGTTGGGGTTCGGGATGGATGCGGCAATCATAGGATGGATCGGGCGTAGAGGTATGTTGTGGGGGAATGTGATGGGGGAGGTACACCGTCATGCTCGTCTGGATCGTTCCCCTGACATCTTGGTGCTACATGTCGGGGGCAATGATCTGGGAGTTCATTCTTGCAGGGATTTGATTAAGGATATAACATTTTACCTTTTGCAGTTGTGGTCATTGTTCCCGGGCTTAATAACAGTGTGGTCGGATATAGTACATCGGAGATCGTGGCGGGACGCGCGGTCAGTGGAGCATTTGAATAAGGCGCAGATTAAAGTTAATAGGGCAGTTGGTAAGTTTGTGGCCAGGAATGGGGCTGTGGTGGATCGGAAGCAGGTACCGGGGTTTTTTGAAGGGCAGATGGCGTTCATTTAAATGGAGTTGGTATTGATTTGTGGTCCTTGGGCCTGCAGGGAGCTATTGAGAGGGCGCTAGGTGTTTGGAGGAACGTGCAGGCTTGAGGTGTTAGGGTCAAGCTGCACGTTGTTGGCGGTGGAAGGTCATAGAAGCTGGTGGTATTGGATGGTATGGAAAATGGGAGGGCCTCCATAGTGGGAGCTGGACTCTTATAGTTGAGGCATTTGGTTGGTTCAGAGAGGCGTCCATCAGTTGGTGTCTCCGAGTTGGAGTTTTTGCGGCTGGAGGCAAGTTGGAATTGCCGTGTTGGGATTTTATATATGATTAAGAATTTGGGGCTTCTATGACCTCCCTCGTCAGGGGGTATGTTACTGTCATTGATATATACATGTTATGTATTTATTTATTTTATTAATAAAGCGGCTGCTGTGGCCGATTTAATCCGTTCCTGGCTATGAGTGTTCTTTTGGGTAAAGGCTGGGATCAGGTTATCTTTATTGGTGGTGGTGGGAGGCCCTGAGGAATAACCAATAATCCAATCATGGAAGCTCACATTTAAAGCAGAAGTATTTATTCCTGCCAATAATTGCTAAAACCTGCTAGGACCAGAGACCAAAGCTGTATACTGCTTGGATACAAGTTATCTTCAGTAAATAAACGTTTGAACTTCATCTAAAGGTCTGGACATCGTTTCTGCTGCAAAATTCCTCTATTACTCCTACTATCATTACACTCAAATTTATTGCAAGTGAGCCAGGAGTCCAGCCGTACCTAGGTAGGAGACACCGTTGACACAATTATCACCACCTATAGAGACATTATAGGCCATTACACCAGTCTGGGATTCTTAACCTGGGACGTGCATTATAACACCTTGGAAGGGCCCTGGGATAGTATCTTGCGCACGCTGCAATTGGCATCACAACAAATACAGAACTATTATCCACCCGTATCCTGGCCCACTGCATAAGTGGCATCGCCGTACCCGTTCCTGGTCCTGGGCGGGCGGCCCGGTGGTAAACAGTGAGAAGGCCGCGGCGCTGCTGGAGCGCCGCTGCCTTCTCAAACAGCTGGTCGGCGGGGGTCCCGGGTGTCGGACCCCCGCCGATCAGAAGCTGATGATCTATCCAGAGGATAGATCATCAGTTAATTGAAAGTGCAGAACCCCTTTAACTCTCAGTATGCACACTTGCTTGAATGAATTGAGTGAATGAAGCATGCTGGGAGTTGTAGGTCCACAGCAGCTGGAATGCTGGAAGTTGCTGACCCCTGCTTTGAAAAACAAACATTTATACACTCATTGACAGAAGAAAAAAAAACTGCACCAAGAAGTTGTTGGAATGAAGCTTTCCCTATGTGACTGTAAGGGCTCACGCAGATCGTTTATTTTTTTGTGGATAGTTCAGTGTGTCCGCAAAAAAAAACTGATTACATTCCGCTTTTTTGCAGATCCATAGACTTAAATGGGGTCACGTCCTGATTTTTTTTACTGACAAATATAGGACGTGTTTAAAACCCATAGAAGTCACTGTATCTGCATCTAATCCGTAAAAAAAGGACGCGCATTTTTGCGGAGAGCATACGGTCGTCTAATTGAGCCCTAATGATGATAAATGAAAATGATCACAATATTAGGCCTCATGCACATGACCGTTGTTTTGTTCCGCAGCCGAGCCGCAGTTTTTGCGGCTTGGATGCGGACCCATTCACTTCAATGGGGCTGCAAAAGATGTGGACAGTACTCAGTGTGCTGTCCGCATCTGTTGCTCCGTTCCGTGGTCCGCAAAACAGAATAGGCAGTTATATTAATGGCTGTCCGTGCCATTCCGCAGAACGCACACGGACGCCATCCATGTTTTGCAGACCGCAAAACACACAACGGTCATGTGCATGAGGCCTTAGAGGAAATAAGACGTTTATTGGCACAAACGGTATAACTTAAAGGAGGCTCTAGGACCGTTTGCCACCTTTAGCCTGGATACAAGAGGAGATACAGCCTCTGGCCTGGATACATGATGAGATACGGCCTCTGGCCTGGATACATGATGAGATACGGCCTCTGGCCTGGATACAAGATGAGATTCGGCCTCTAGCCTGGATACAAGATGAGAGACGGCCTCTGGCCTGGATACAAGATGAGAGACGGCCTCTGGCCTGGATACAAGATGAGATACAGCCTGTAGCCTGGATACAAGATGAGATACAGCCTCTGGCCTGGATACAAGATGAGATACGGCCTCAAGCAGGTTCTGTATGATATCCTCCGGCACATTTGCCCACAGATGTTACAGCTGGGCCTGTAGATCCTGCACACTTGTAGGTTGGTGAAGACGTCCCAGTTGGTCACATAAATGCTGGATTGGTGATAAATCTGGTGATCGGGCAGCCAAGGAAGTGTTATAATCTGGAGGAGACATTCCTGGGAAACCCTTGCTGTATGCGGGCGAGCATTATCCTGCTGAACAATGCCAATTGGAAGCCCTTCCATGAAAGGAACACAGGATGACCTGCACATATCACTGAGCTGTTTGTATCACTACTAGGGGTGACCGACTGTCGTATGCGATGACTCCCCAGACCATCACACCAGCAGTTGGGGCAGTGTGTTGTTCCACAGCAAAGGCAGGATAGAATCGCTCACCACTAAGCCTCCATACTAGAACCTGACCTGGATTCATGATTAAAAACTATACGGTTCCAGTCTGTAACAGTCCAGGTTTATCATTCATGACAACTGCAAACAAAGGGGATGGTGGCCAGCTGTCAATAGCAGGACACGTAATGGGTGCCGTGACACCAAATTTCCTTTCGCTAAGCTCCAGGAACTGGTCCGGGCAGAGACAAGGGTGCAATGAAGGAGCCTGGATGGTGGACAATGAAACCTTGGGTGCTGCTTGTGCTTGTCGGGGTTCAAACAATCCTTTCTATTGATGTCTGTCTGGGCCATTTAGAGCCTCTTCATCTTGGGTGTGCCCTTATGTAATCACTGCTCCTGACAACTCCTAACAGTTAGGTCAGAACTGCTTGGATGGCGGGCAATTTGTCAAAATGACCATCCTCCTCTCAATCCGATGATGCACCCCCTCTCAAAGGCTGCCAACTAGGCAAAAGGTCTTTGAACGAGTCATAAAGACATGTCAAGCAGTCAACAATCTCTCACCAAGAGGTACACTACCCAAAAGTAGCCTCTGAGAGTGCCCATCGGACACAGATAGATTGGCTGTTGTCTAGTGTGTGTCCTGTATGTTCCAGTCCTTAGTATGAGAGTTAAGCCCTAAAGGCAAACTGCAGATCCGCAAAACACGGATGGCGTCCGTGTGCGTTGCACAGTTTTCAGAACGTCACAGACAGCCTTTAATATAACTGCCTATTCTTGTCCGCAAAACGTGGACAAGAATAGGACAGGTTATATTTTTTTTGCGGACCACGGAACGAAGCAACGGATGCGGACATCACACAGAGTGCTGTCCGCATCTTTTGCGGCCCCATTGAAGTGAATGCGGACCAAAACAACGGCCGTGTGCATGAGGCCTAAGTGGTCATGTGTTGCACTGTGGAAGGCACGTTATCCAATGTGAAGTTACTTGCGGTGTTGCTGGTGTTCCTGTAACTATCAAGTCTGTTGTGCCACTGCGTATTCTGCAGCCATAAGGGTCCATTCACACGTCCGCAATTTCATTCTGCATTTTGCGGAACGGAATTGCGGACCCGCACTTTCGGGTCCATAGTTCCGTTCCCGAAAAAAATAGAAAATGTCCTATTTTTGTCCGCAATTGCTGACAAGAACAGGCATATTCGATTAGTGCCGGCAATGTGCGGTCTGCAAAATGCAGAACGCACATCGCCGATGTCTGTGTTTTGCGGATCTACGAATACGTGGATCCTCAAAACACACACGGACATGTGAATGGACCCTAAAGCAAATTGTGCCACTGTTGTGAAGAGAATAAAGGTTAATATCAGGCTGGTGCCACTATCTGTGTACTACTGCTGGTACCGTTAATTCTACTAGTAGGATTACTACCAGCAAAATGGTCGTCCTCGTTGTGCAGACAAAACTTATGCAACCTAAACCATGCCCTCTCCTCCGAAATTTCCTGGCTGCCATGCATTATAATCAGGAGATATATTTACAAGTCTGATTTGTTGCAGAAATTTCCACGACAGCCCCATTCACTTAAATGGTACTTGAAGGAACGTATGTGCCTGCCGCCAAAACAACCTCGTTTGGATGAATAGAACTGATGAAAGGCGAGTATACCTTTAAAGGGGGAGAGGGAGGAGGAAGATAAATGGCTGCCACCTAAGAGAAGAAGACTCTGCTCTTCTATTTTACTTTTCAAGCTTTGAAATTGCGCAGCAAGGTGTACTGTGCCTGGCTTCATGGGACTGTGGGGCCGAGCATGCAGGTGTCCTGAATGGGAAGAGAGCCACTGCAAGACATTTTCTTTCAGGGAAGAGTCCGGAGGTCCCCATGCAAAAATTAATTTAGATATACCAGTTAATAAATTTGGATTATCTTTTACACCAGAAAAATAAAAAATTAGCCATAAGCTAGCAGGGATATGAGCTATTAACACAGTTCTGGTGTACATATTTCAGTCCATAGAAGGTCCTGCCCCCTTCCGTTATGCGCTGTCCACTTTTTATTAAATTAGCAAAAGCCTTGCAGAATTGTGAAAAGTATTCCCAAAATGTGGCTTCTCAAAACGTGTGACTTTTGCACCCCACAAAGCTGACCTTCGGACTTTCACATATTCCCCCAATACCCTACACACACACACACACGACGCCTTTGCATGCAATTGTATGGAGTTTTAGTTAACCCTATAATCTCCAGGTGTTGAACCACTTGAAACGGGTTGTCCCATGACTGATCGCATCAGAAATAATACGACGTTGATAGGCGCCTCTGAAAGAGAGGTAAAATCCCATATACTATTAAGTCTTTTCAGAAGCAAGGACTGTCCGGTACGCACAGAGTTAACATTGCAATGACGTATGCTCCAAGGTCAGCTGCAAGCCAGTCAGAACACGCCCCACCGAGATTCCTGCCTCATTTCTACAATGGCGTTTGCAGCCATGAAAGAAGAGCTGACTTGCTCCATCTGCTTGAATATCTATGCAGATCCTGTATTGCTGAGGTGTGGGCACAACTTTTGCCGCTTCTGCATTGATCGTGCGCTGGATTCACAGGAGGCGTTTGGACACTATAGCTGTCCTGACTGCAGAAGAGAATTCCCGGAGCGTCCTGCATTGCAAAGCAACCTCAAACTATACAACATAGCAGAATATTTCAATTCTACTCAACCAGCGCAAACAGAGACGGAGGTATTCTGCTCCAACTGTTTAGACGCTCCTGTGCCCGCTGTAATATACTGTCTGCACTGTGAGGTTTCGCTTTGTGATAACCATCTGAGGGTCCACAGCAAGTCTCAAGAACATGTCTTAATGGAGCCCTGCAGTTCCCTGAGGGTGCAGAAATGTCTGTCTCACCACAAAGCCCTCACATACTATTGTTGTGATGACAACATCTGCATCTGCGTATCATGTTTGCTGAATGAAAAACACTGGGAACATCAGGTGATCGGTATAAATGAAGCATTTAGGAAGAAAATGGACAAACTGAGAAGTATAATGGCAAAGGAGGCCTTAATGACAGAAGATGTTGAGGAAAAAATCCAAAATCTTCAGACGCACAAAAAGAGCACATCGGCAAAGACTGCACGTTTAACACAGCACGTTAATGTCACCTTTAAGAAACTCAAAAGGCAGTTGGATGACCTAGCAAAGAGAGTCCTGTGTGAGATCGCAAGACGCGAAGAGCAGACCTCACTGTCCATCTCTGATCTGATCCAGCAACTGGACTTGAAGAAGGATGAACTGTCCAGGAAGATGCGTCACATGGAGAAACTGTGTAACATGACCGATCCGCTAAGTTTCTTACAGGATCAAAAAGCTGATGTCAATTACTTCTTTGACCCAGAGTTGAAAGACCTGTGCGAGAGAGTTGCTAAAATGACCAATGCTGTTAATGACTCGGAAGAGAGTCTGATCTCAGAGATGGTACAGGTGGGTTTGTCTGAAATTATGGGCGATGTTGGTATAACAAAAGATCTTCTAACCAAAGAAGCTACTGAGATGTTATTAGACGTCAACACCTCTGCCAACTATGATGTTGGCATAAAAAAATATCTTACGTCGAAAGAAGCTACTGAGATATTATTGGACATCAACACCGCTGCCAACAACGTCTGCCTGTCTGGTGACTTAAAAACGGTATCTTGTGCAGAAGTACACCAGAATCGCCCAGAAACAACCCAAAGATTTGAAGAATGCAAAGTATTAAGTACTAGGAGTTTTACATCAGGTCAACATTACTGGGATCTGGATACCTGCAAATCAGGGCACTGGCGAGTGGGCGTGGCCTATGCGAGCATGGAAAGAAGGGGACCTTTCTCTTTAATTGGGAAGAATGAGAAGTCCCTGGGTCTACGAAGGTCTAGTGACAGCTACTTTCTAAGATTTAAAGATAGAGAAATCAGGATATATAACAAACCTGTGTGTGACAAAATCAGAGTATATCTTGATTATGATGCTGGGCAGTTGTCCTTTTATCAGCTGACCGACCCCATCGCTCACATACACACGGTCACTACCACCTTCACTCAGCCCCTTCATGCTGTGTTTGCAGTTTATGATGATGGGTGGATCACAATCAGAAACTAAACGTGATGCCTAATGACGTACATGACTCAATGGTGATATCAGCAGGTAATTTCCCACACACTAGCTAAACTAGAGCTGAGCTCCCAGCATTCCCTGCTTGTTCAGTGTCTGCACATTGCTTTCTCTGGGAGTAAACTGCTCACTGAACCTTAAGTTCATATCACCCCCTCACGATACATGACCAAAAGAACTAGAACACAATGCAATTAGCTGCCATACCTGTTCCCATCTGGTATTCGTGGAGCACTGATCAACCTTCAATATGTCCAGGACATCGTGAAACCAGTCCTACTGCCTTTTTTGACTAGGGAGACGTGGTGTTCCAACAAGATAACACCGTCCACACACTGCCCGGGCTACCCAATGTGCTCTTCAGAGTATCCAGTGTCTCCCCTGGCCAGCTCGATTGCCAGATCTCTCCCAAATCAAGAATTCCTGGGACTGGATGGGGTGACAGATCTCCTATGGTACACAAGCGTATTCAGCCCAGGAAACATGCTCAATGTGGGAGCAGTAATTCCTGGACTGAACACTGCTCATCTGAAGTGAACCCTCAGCATCGTGATTTATAATGCTGTGAATCTCCATCTCACCACCGGTCCACTGAACTATAGTCATTGCATTATGTGAGTAAAGTTCAGTAGACCTATGGCAAGATGGGAATTGATAGCATCATAAATCATTACGATGCTGTGAGTTCACTTCAGAGAAGTAGTGTTCAGTCCGGGATATTCTGCTCCCACACTGAATATGGTCATGTGAAACTGTCCTTAGAGTAACCAGCCATTCAGTGCCAGACTGTCAGCAGGCACAGACAGCTGAGATAATCATGTTAGGGCTCTTTCACACTTGCGTTGTCCGGATCCGGCGTGTACTCCACTTGCCGGAATTACACGCCGGATCCGGAAAAACGCAAGTGTACTGAAAGCATTTGAAGACGGATCAGTCTTCAAAATGCTTTCAGTGTTACTATGGCACCCAGGACGCTATTAAAGTCCTGGTTGCCATAGTAGTAGTGGGGAGCGGGGGAGCGGTATACTTACAGTCCGCGCGGCTCCCGGGGCGCTCCAGAATGACGTCAGAGCGCCCCATGTGCATGGATGACGTGCCATGCGATCACGTCATCCATGCGCCTGGGGCGCCCTGACGTCACTCTGGAGTGTCCTGGGAGCCGCACGGACGGTAAGTATACTGCTCCCCCGCTCCCCGCTCCACTTTACCATGGCTGCCAGGACATTAGTCATGGTAACCACTCTAAAAAAGCTAAACGTCGGATCCTGCAATGCGCCGAAACGACGTTTAGCTTAAGGCCGGATCCGGATCAATGCCTTTCAATGGGCATTCATTACGGATCCGGCCTTGCGGCAAGTCTTCAGTTTTTTTGGCCGGAGCAAAAAGCGCAGCATGCTGCAGTATTTTCTCCGGTCAAAAAACGTTCCGTTCCGGAACTGAAGACATCCTGATGCATCCTGAACGGATTTCACTCTATTCAGAATGCATGGGGATAATCCTGATCAGGATTCTTCCGGCATAGAGCCCCGACGACGGAACTCTATGCCGGAAGAAAAGAACGCAAGTGTGAAAGAGCCCTTAATGGGTGCATGGTTTTGTGACAAGCTTTTTTTGAAAACTTTGCAGTCACTGCATGTGTCCTAAGTTCTCCTAACCCTTATTGTGGGTCAGTACTGGTCCCAACAAATCCTGGAGCTGCGACGGTGGAGTTGAAAGGTGTGCTGACCCTGTTTTCCTCACAAACAACCTACGAAATTCTGCATCAATGTTTTTTTTTTTTTCTTCATATCTTCTGTGATTGTTTCTAGAGAAATATGATGGCTATACATTTAGGAAAACGGTAATTCTTTAAAAATAACTGAAATGAATAAATGGATGAAACATATAGCACATGCTGTTTGCCTATGCGGATCCATCTGACAAATGCATTGAAATACTGAATCCGTCTCTCCGGTGTCATCCAGAAAAACGGAACCGGTATTAAATTTTTGGGCATTTTTAACCCCTTAGGGACACAGCCTTAAGGACCAGGCCATTTTTTGCAAATCTGACCAGTGTCACTTTAAGTGGTGATAACTTCAAAACGCTTTGACTTATCCAGGCCATTCTGAGATTGTTTTTTCGTCACATATTGTACTTCATGACACTGGTAAAATGAAGTTAAAAAAATTCATTTTTATTAATAAAAAAATACCAAATTTACCAAACATTTGTAAAAAATTGCAAATTTCCAAGTTTCAATTTCTCTACTTCTATAATACATAGTAATACCTATAAAAATTATTATTACTTTACATTCCCCTATATGTCTACTTCATGTTTGGATCAATTTGGTAATGATATTTTATTTTTGGGGGATGTTACAAGGCTTAGAAGTTTAGAAGCAAATCTTGAAATTTTCTGAAATTTTCAAAAACCACTTTTTAGGGACCAGTTCAGGTTTTCATAATAGAAACCACCCAAAAATGACCCCATTCTAGACCCCATTTTAATCAATTTTTTCCAGTAACAAAGCAAGGGTTAACAGCCAAACAAAATGCTATATTTATTGCCCCTATTCTGTAGTTTGCAGAAACACCCCATATGTGGCCATAAACTACTGTACGGGCACACAGTAGGGCGTAGAGGGAAAGGTGCGCCGTATGGTTTTTGGAAGCCAGATTTTGCTGGACTGTTTTTTTGACGCCATGTCCCATTTGAAGCCCCCTGATGCACCCCTAGAGTAGAAACTCCATAAAAGTGACCCCATCTAAGAAACTTCACCCCTCAAGGTATTTAAAACTGATTTTACAAACTTTGTTAACCCTTTAGGTGTTGCACAAGATTTAATGGAAAATAGAGATAAAATTTCAAAATTTCACTTTTTTAGCAGATTTTCCATTTTAATATTTTTTTTCCAGTTACAAAGCAAGGGTTAACAGCCAAACAAAACTCATTATTTATGGCCCTGATTTTGTAGTTTACAGAAACACCCCATATGTGGTCGTAAACTGCTGTACGGGCACACGGCAGGGCGCAGAAGGAAAGGAATGCCATACGGTTTTTGGAAGGCAGATTTTGCTGGACTGTTTTTTTTGACACCATGTCCCATTTGAAGCCCCCCCCCCATTTGAAGCCCCCCCTAGAGTAGAAACTCCAAAAAAGTGACCCCATTTTAGAAACTACGGGATAGGGTGGCAGTTTTGTTGGTACTTGTTTAGGGTACATATGATTTTTGGTTGCTCTATATTATACTTTTTTGTGCGGCAAGGTAACAAGAAATTGCTTTTTTGGCACTTTTTTTTTTTTTGTTATTTACAACATTCATCTGACAGGTTAGATCATGTGGTAATTTTATAGAGTAGGTTTATCACACACACACTGGGAAGAGAGTTAACCCTTCTGTGGTGCTGGAAGGGTTAACTCCCTTCCCAGTGTGTGTGTGTGATGTCACTGGGTGTGTCCGACTGTGGGGTGTGGCTTCTTGGCCTATATAGCCTTGGTGTTTGGCATGGCTCAGTAGGTTGCTTCAGTCATGCTTGGCTGGAGCAGCCTCCTGTGCATATTACCTGCCAGTGAGAGCCGCCCCTGTGGTCATAAAGATATTGTCGTTATGTTTATGTCTTGCTGTGTGTTGATGTTGTATGTTATGTTCTGTTGGGACCTTCCTATGTTATTTGTTGCAGCTTACGGTTCTGGATTCCTGTTTGCACAGGGATCCAGTCAGCAAGGCTGTGGCAGGTTGGTGGAACTACTAGTTCGCCTGCCATACCCGTAAGGCTGTATGAGTTCCCCTTTTCCCAACAGCTTGGCCATTGAGACTCCTGCTCCTCCGTGACTAGGAGGAGTAGGTCGTCTTACCCAGCTCCTAGCCCAGGGATCTGCGGAGGGTAAGTCAGGGCTCCAAGGTTCCTGCGCATGGGTCCTCCTACCTTAAAGGTCGGCCCATGCAGGTAGGAGTTAGGGTCAGGTTAGGGATGCTTTAGGAGGTGACCTGCTCCCTATCCTGTTCTCCTGGCCGAGCAGCCCTACATCACCTGGCATTGCACGGCTGAGGGTTTTCCCCATCCTCAGCCGTGACACCACCCCTGCTTTTGGCTACCAAATCATAAGTCAATTCTGATGCAAAATAGGGACCATGTCATACAGGCCTTACAGCTGTTACATAGACAGGATCCGTTGTGTGTCTCATTTTTCCTTCCTTTTGACAGATCAGAAGGGTCAAATAAATGATTATGTCAACCAGGCCAAAAAATAAAAATAGTAGCCCAGTGACAGAGTGGTGAGGTAGCAGCAACATGAGGAGACCACAGAGTGTTGAGTTGGCAGCAGCATGAGGAGACCACAGAGTGTTGAGGTGGCAGCAGCATGAGGAGACCACAGTGTGGTGAGGTGGCAGCAGCATAAGGAGACCACAGTGTGGTGAGTGGCAGCATGAGGAAACCACAGAGTGGTGAGGTGGCAGCAGTATGAGAAGACCACAGAGTGTTCCAGTGACATAGTGGAGAGCTGGCAGCAGCATGAGGAGATCAAAGAGTGGCAGAGTGGTAAAGGTAGCAGCAGCATGAGGAGACCACATAGTGTTGAGGTGGCAGCAGCATGAGGAGACCACAGAGTGGTGAGATGGGAGCAGCATTAAGGAGACAACAGAGTGGTGAGGTGGCAGCAGCATGAGGAGACCACAGAATGGCCTAGTGACATAGTGGTGAGTTGGCAGCAGCATGAGGATACCACAGAGTGGCCCAGTGACATAGTGGTGAGGTGGGGGGCAATACCAGTACAAGCTGAAGATGGTGGGTGGCAGTAGAAGCACCTGGCAGCAGGTGTGTGGCAGCATCAGAATAGTAGCTGAAGCAGGTACCCAGAAGAAACAGGTCTTTTTTGACAAAGTTTAGATGTGGCACTATGGATGATCTAGTCTGATGCATCAGAAACTGGTGTGTGGGAATCCTGGCTTATCCACGCTTGATTCATCTTCACAAAGGTCAGTTTCTTCACATTTTGGGTGGACAGACGAGTTCTCCTTGGGGGTAACAATGGCCCCTGCCACACTAAACACCAGCTCTGATGCCACACTGTCGGGCATGAAAGCTTGTCCAGGGCAATCTCGGCCAGCTGCGGCCACAAATCCAGTTTGGCTTCCCAGTAGTTTAGCGGATCTTCGATGTGGGGTGGCAGGGTGCAGTCCAAGTATGCCACAACCTGCTGGTTCAGGTTCTGCTCTATGTCTACCTGCTGCTGGTGAGTAGTTTCTTCAGTAGGCGGGTGAAAAAAACTGCTCATCAGCGACTCTAGACTTAAGTTGCTGCTGATAGAGCTGGTACTGCTCCTGCCCCCCCCCACCCCAGCAGCCATGGCAGTGGAACATGAGCACAGAAGGCTCACCCGGTCAGACCTGCGTGAGGATGGGCGATGGCGCACATAGGCAGCGGCCAACTGACTACATAGGGTTCAATAGTAGTTCAGTTTGTCCTCTCTCTTAGCGGATGGAAAAAAGGCCCCCATTTTGGACCGGTTGCGAGGGTCTAACATGGTGGAGAGCCAGTAGTCATCCCTCTACTGAGCATGCATCGGGGCCATTTGCGCAAGGGACTCCCTGCCTCCATCTCCACTGCATACTGCCACGGTGTGTCTGGGTCATCTGCCTCGTCTTCCTCATCACCCTTGTAGCTCCTCCGGCTGGTCCTGCTCCTCCTCCCCTGTCACTGGTGTAGAAAAACCACCCATTTCCCTACGCATTGCTTGTGCTCAAATGTCCTCCTCCTCTAGTTCAGCCCACACAGGGCTCATGTGCCCGTGAGATGTAGTCGCCACGTCTCCTGTCCAGCCAGATTTAGCAGCATCTGTTCCAGGACATGAATCAGTAGAATGACATTGTTGGGGGACGCTGTTCAAGGAGGGTGTGCTTTGCGGTGTACGAGTGGCTGAAGTGCATGCAAAGTCTCCTGGACATTTTCAGGATGTCTTGCAGATGGGGTGAAAACTTCAGGAACCGCTTTACAACCAGATCGAATGCGTACGCCATGCAGGGCGCATGGTTCAGCCCCCCTTGACGCAGCGCCGACACCATGTTCTTCCCATTGTCGGTCACCATGGTTCCAATTTTGAGTTGTCGAGGAGAAAGCCAGATTTCGGTTTCTTGATGAAGGACGCAGAGCAGTTCCTGACCTGTGTGACTCCGTTCGCCCAAGCGAACTAGGTGCAGAACAGAGTGACACCGCCGTGTCCTGCACATGTGGTATGCTGGAGGAGCACTGTGAATTGTCCCTGCAGTGGAGGCTGAGGACACGGTGGAGGATGAGGAGGCAGAGGCGGAAATGGTCGCAGGACCAACGGCATGAGAACGTGGAGGCAGAAGCGGCGGCAACTGGCCAAGTTGCTGGTGTGGCTGGGCAGTAACCACATTTACCCAGTTAGCCATAAAGGACATATATTGTCCTTGACCATAGATACAGCTCCACATGGCGGCGCTGCCGTGCACTTTGGCAGACACGACAGGCTCAAGGACTGGCCCACCTTCTGTTCTACATGTGTGCAGGGCTGGTACTGCCTTGTTCCAAATAAATGACGGCTTGGGACTCTCTCCACCTTGGCTTGGCACAAGCCATCAGTTCTCTGAAAGATGAGGGATCCACCACTTAAAAACTAAGGGACTGCAGCACCAGCAAC
Source organism: Bufo gargarizans (assembly GCF_014858855.1). Lineage (NCBI taxonomy): Eukaryota > Metazoa > Chordata > Amphibia > Anura > Bufonidae > Bufo > Bufo gargarizans. Next base: position 43,246,157 of record NC_058085.1, read on the forward strand.
TTGGACAGGAGCACGTTCAGCTTCTGTGCCGTTGGATGAGTGATCGATAAACAAAATGACTGATGAGGAGTAGGAGGATGGGGAGCAGGAGCATCAGGACCAGTAGATGAGAAGGACAGACAGCTCCCTTCGGCTGAGGTGCTGGAGCCTTGACTGCATGAAATTGGGTGCGTGCCACTGGGCGATGCAGCGGTTGCTGCGGCAGGCTGGACCACCACATCGGAGCCACGGTTGTCCCAGGCCACTTTATGGTGACGCTGCACGTGTTGATGCAGGGCCGTGGTGCCAACATTGGCACCCTGGCCACGCTTCATCTTCTGCCCACAAATTCGGCAAATGGCCATGTTCACCTTCTCCAGCGGCTTAACAAAAAACTGCCACACAGCAGAGTATGGCATTTCTCCCCTCAACACTCCTCGCCGACTACCTGCTACCGCTGCCTCTGTGAACCCCTGCACCGATACCTTCCAGGCAGGTAGGCTCCTGTGAAGCGGGTGGTCTTCCCCAGGCGCGTTTGGCCCCCCTACTTCCCACTGCTGCCATCCAGGGGCAGATTAAGTGCATTATAGGCCGAGGACTGTCTACCGAACTTGGGCCCCTCCCTCCATTTTAGTTTAGGTTTGTTTTTTGTATGAAGAGGCGGCAGGGCTTCGTGAGCACCACAGTCTCTTCCTAGGCTATATGACATTTCCAGACACAAAAAATACCCCAAATTGGCTCCTAATCTTTAAAATTTGGTCGCCAAATTTAAAGGGACACTGACAGGCCTTCTGAGGATAATTAGCTCTTTATATGCCCCTCTAGGTCTTATAATAAGTTCCCAATTCATATAAGTATTATCCCTGTGCGCATTGTTAAACGTGAAAAATCACCTCTCCTTTCTGCCCAAGGGGCGTTCTTTGTGCCGCATTTGTGCCCAGCCCGCGCCCCAACTGCCGGATCCTTAGACACGCCCATCTCATTAGTATTCACTTCGCTGGGCGGTATTTTCCTGTCCCCCGACATTCGGAGATCCTGGCTGGGCAGTAGCTGCTGACTGTCCTCTAGTAGCTCGTCCTCGCTGAAAAGGCATATAATACTTCTCGCGCTGAGGGAACAGAGAATGACAGAGGCAGGTTGAGGCAGGGGTGGATTAAGTGCATGATGGGCCCCGGGCTGTCTACCCAACTCGGGCCCCTCCCTCCATCTTAGTTTAGTTTTTTTTTTCTATATGAAGAGGCTGAGGTGCTTTGTGAGCGCCACAGTCTCTTCCTAGGCCATATGACATCACATTCATCGTTACATGGCCTCGGTGCAGCTCAGTTCTATCTGAGTGATTGGGGCTGAGCTGCAATACCAAGCGCAGTGCTATTAAATGACAGCGCTGAGCAAAGAGGCTGCGGCGCTTACTGGAACATCGGGGTCTCCACAAACAGATTATTGGCTAGGGTGCCAGGAGTCGGTCCCCCACCAATCTCATATTGATGAACTATCCTGAGGATAGACCATCAATATATAAAACCCAGAGAACCTTATGCTATCTGTAGTGTAACATAGGACTGCAAAAATATACCCTCTGAAACTGAAAGATTTAGGAGCCAAATTAAATTTTTTGTTGCCAAATTTAAAATACATACCGTATTTTTCGGTTTATAAGACACACCTGAATGGAAGACGCACCCCAGGTTTAGAGGAGGAAAATAATAAAATATTTTCAACCTAAAGGTGGGATAAAACATGTGCAGTACATGGGTGCATACCTATGGATGAAGGGGGTTATAGTCATATAATATAAACACTGTCCAGTGCACCTGTGTTATAACCCCCCCTCCTCCATAGGAATGCACCTACATGGGTGTACTGCAGTACATGGGTGTGTTCCTATAGATGAGGGGGCTTATGGTCACATTTAATTTACACAGGTCAATTATGGTACAATCCTTGGACAGTGTTAATATTAAATGTGACTATAACCCCCATCATCCATAGAAATTCACCCATGCACTGCTGCACATGGGTGTATTCTTATGAATGAGGGGGGTTATAGTCACATTTAATGCAAACACTTAGGCCAATAATAGTACAGCTCCTGGACAGTGTTTATATTAAATGTGACTATAACCCCCCTTATCCTAAAGAGTGCACCCATGTACTGCAGTACATGGGTGTATTCCTATAGATGAGGAGAGGTTATAACCATATGTAATACGCATTTGTCCAGGTCGGCCCTTGAGCTCCCCTTCTTTATATCCAGGCTGTCACTCACCAAGTCTCAGGTAGAGACAGCCCAGTAGTCCCAGGGGAAAGCAGTGCTGACTCGGGGGGCCGGAGGTTCAGTAGTGACGAGCAGTTGGTAGTGACGAGCGGTCGGGCAACTGACTAAACTGATTGGTGGAGGCGGCAGAGCAGCAGTTCCCGCCGTGCTCACCAGCAATCAGCTCAACATACAGAGCAGCAGTGGCGGAGAGCGTCACAGTGGGGGAGGGAGGTGTGGTTCGGAGGACAGCACAGCGTCAGTGCTGCTAAGCAACAGGAGACTGAGCGCTCACACATCCTATTTAACATTCGTACTGGCGGCATTTAGCTTCAATGACGGCCTCCCGCCCCACACATCCTACTAGAGGGCGCCGCCTCACATTATTAACACTGGAGGTGCATCTCTAGATAACAGCCTGCAATGTGACGGCCATATTTCTGGGCACGTTTGCTTCATAAGACGCATTAACTTCATTTGAAAAAGTGCGTCTTATAAAGCGAAAAATACGGTAAATTATAATAAAAAAAAGACTTGGAGGAGAAGATGAGACGCAGGTCACAGTAGTGAGTTAGCTCTACATATAATAGAATACAGCACCACATACCTCTTACTTCCAGTGACATCTCCTGTCGTGTAGATCTTCTCTTTCCTCTTCTCCTCCGTTTGCCCCAGACCGCCATGACTAATTCTTTCAGCCGCATCTCGTCTCTACAGAGTTTGTTACAGACATGTTAGATTTCTCATAATTGGGGTCATTTATCAAACTGGTTGTAAAGTACAACTGGCTTAGTTGCCCATAGCAACCAATCAGATTCCACCTTTCATTTTCAAAAGGAGCTAAAATAAAAAGTGGAATCTGGTTGCTATAGGCAACTAAGCCAGTTCTACGTTACACCAGTTTGATAAATGACCCCCAAATGTCCCTATAGTGTCTACAGCAATTATAATCTTCCCTAGAGTGCCCCCAGTAATAATAACATCCTATATTGTGCTTCAGGTAATAATCCCTGTATAGTGTCCCTGAAAAATAATGTCCCCTAATATGTCCTTGTAATAGAAATGCCCCTATAGTTCCTACCCAATAGCAACATCCCCCACACTACCCCCATATAGTAGTTTCCCCCCACACTATTAATTTCTCCACACTGCCCCCACAATATTAATTCCCCCCACAGTAGTAATTTGCCCCCACGTAGTAGTTTGCCCCCCACTGTCCCTTCAGTAATATTCTCCTGTGCCCCCTAGTAATGTCCACCAAAGTTCTCACACAAAATAAAAAAAGCTAATACTTACCTGTGTCCCAGTGGGCGCTCACTCGTAGATGGTAGGCAGGCGCGCTGCGCACACACGCCAGTGTGCTGTGTCCGAGCACAGGCGCGCGATGACGTCATCACGCCCTCCTGCGCTGGGATTTTACTACTGCATAGGTTTCAGGCCTACTAGGCCTGAAGCCTATAGCGGTGATTGGCGGGGCAGGGAACGATGAGCTCCAGTGCCCCGCCGTAGTTTGTGGGTGTTTGGATCGGCGTTGGGCCCCCCAGCGATACCAGGGCCCGGGGCTACAGACCCAAACTCCCCAATTATAATCCGACACTGGGTTGAGGACAGTTGGGAGCACATGGTCTGCGTCTGGGCCATGCCAACTAAGCGTCGTGTGAGAGGAACCGACTCTTGGCTGGGGATGTCTGATGTCACTTGCGACGAAGTCGAAGACTGAGTCAACCAGTCAAGCACCGCTGGATTGCTGACACGACTGCTAGATGACAGTGGGAGCTCAGGCCTCTCAATGCAACTCCTGCTGCCACTCTCCTTCTACTGCTGCTACTTCTGCCTGCGACAGAAACATTTTGGCCACTGCCTGTTCCCTTTGAAGGGTCTGTCACTTGTCTGTCTGACATACTGTATAATAAAATAATTAAAAGTAAAATAATACACCCCAGAAAAAGGCTGTACAATGTAACATCACTGCAGAGCGGCTAATATAATGTGCGTATGTTTCCTATTAATACACCCCGTAGTTGTCAGTATCACACAGAACTTGCACCCCAGTCACAAGCAAGGTTTGCTGAAATTAGTGATGTATCTGCAACAGGTCCTCTATGTAATGCGACCCAGGTATAGGAATGCGAGTGGTATAGGGCAGCCTAAAATGTCCCTTTATGTGTGTTACGGTGCTCCTACCTGGATACGGCTGGACCCCAGGCTATGGCTCCGAAGCAATAATAAGGGGGAATAATTGAGGTATCCACAAGAAACATTGAGTCCAGACCTTGTATATAGTTGAACAGCAGCTTTACTTGAATAAACCCCAGGGATACCCCAGACGACGCGGCAACCGTATGTTGCACATAGCCTTCACAAGACCTCTGAAGGTGCACTGTAGCAGCTGATGCTGTAAATTGTGAGGTGTAGTATCCATTCATTGGATTTTTTTCCCAGCAATTCCCACAGATTTTTGCAGTGTGACAGGGCATTATCCTACTGAATGAGGCCACTGCCATTAGGAAATATCAACACCATGGAAAGGTATAAAAGCTGCAATGTCCTGACAACGATCTGACACCTAGCACAGCCAGTAGTAACCTTTTTAGCAATTTGTAATACAGTACCTCTCCTGTAGTATTGGACTAGGCAGGCTATCCTTAACTCCACATGTGCCGTGATCCTTGGGTGGCCATGACTAGAGGCGTAACAGGGAGCCATGGGGCACCACACCACCATAACCACCTTCGGTAGCATGAATAGAGAAGCTTATGATTATGTTGGTTTTCATAATTCAAAGGGATAATGCACACAGTGATGTCACAATGAAGTTAACATAAACCTTTTTATTATTGCATTGTACTCATTTTGAGTGAAGATTTTTTCAATTGGTCTTATTTAAAAATAGGGAGCCCTTTTTTCTGTACATAGCTGAGATGCTCTAGTAGCAGCCTCTGGATTTTCTCTCTTTTCCGTTAGTTGGGGAGTTGACGGACTCCTTATCTCCGACATTATAAACCCACATTATAGCTCAGTTCTTACCAATAAGAATGTGGCTTAAAGGGCTTTTGTCACCCCACTAAACCGTTTTTTTTTGTTTACTTATAATCCCTATACTGCGATTTATGCATACATAATCTAATAAATCATTTTGGTCCAGTAGATTGTGTTAAAAATGTGCTTTTAAAATATGCAAATTACCTTGCTACCAGCAAGTAGGGCGACTACTTGCTGGTAGCAGCCGCATCCTCCGATCCTAAAGATGCCCCCTCCGCATGTTGATTGACGGGGCCAGGGAATGGGATCGTCCTCTGCTGGCCCTGTTTGCATTCAAAATCTCGCGCCTGCGCCTTACCTGTCTTCAATCAGCGCAGGCGCACTGAGAGGCGGCCATCCTGAATGCGCCGGGTGTAGATGTGACGTCATCGGTGCAGGCGCATTGAGGATGGAGCAGCCGAGCGAGCGGCCGCCTCTCAGTGCGCCTGCGCCGTCTGAATACCGTTACGGCGCAGGCGCGAGATCTGGATAGCAAACAGGGCCAGCAGAGGACGATCCCGTTCCCTGGCCCTGTCAATCAACATGCGGAGGGGGCGTCTTTAGGATCGGAGGATGCGGCTGCTACCAGCAAGTAGTCGCCCTACTTGCTGGTAGCAAGGTAATTTGCATATTTTAAAAGCAAATTTTTAACACAATCTACTGAACCGAAATGATTTATTAGATTATGTATGCATAAATCGCAGTATAGGGATTATAAGTAAACGAAAAAATATTTTAAAAAAACGGTTTAGTGGGGTGACAGAAGCCCTTTAAATAAGTGTTTATGACCCTTTAGTAGTTTAGCGATAAGGGGCACAAAGTGAAAGTACCAGTCACACAGCTAGAAAAACAATTAACCCTTTGTTACAGAACGGCTCAATATTGTTAATGTAGGCCAATTGAACATATGGTTTTTAGCCAAAAATTAGTAAAATGCAATGAAACAAAAATTCCCTCCGAAGGTGTACATAGCAGCCGCCATACCTGTTACCTTGGGAGTTATGCTCATGGCCCTGCCGCTTGTCCATCAGTTGTCCTTCCTTAGACCACTGTTGGGTAATAATCACTACACACCAGGACCAACACTCCCCGACCCCCAAAACAAGATCAGCCGTTTTGGAGATTATCTGTCCTAATCATCTAGCCATCACAATTTTGATGTTTTAGGCTAATTTCACCCCGGCAGCAATGTCTCTGTCCAGGTGGTGCCTGTGTTTAGAAGGATAGCACATGGCCAGAACACTGAAGCACTGAACCATTCAGGGTATCATTATATGGATGATTTTTGTAGCATGTTCTAGATTGGTCCATTTTTTTCACAAGACACAGGAATGGACCAGTAAGCGGTCAACGTTTACAAAATGGGTCGTCCATTTAAATAAAAACCCGGGCAGCCCCTTCACATGTGCTAAAATAACAGCTGCAAAACTCCCCCTTCCCCCGTTCTCACCCGCTTCGTCCCGCACTGTGCTCCGGTTCTCTCCGTCATAGGGAATATCTTTTGTACAGTACAAATATTTCTCTAAAATCTAATATAATGTAGAATAAAAACAATTCCTTGATACCAAACCTATCAATATACTGTCGAATCAGGGTCAAATTGTGCAGTATATAGCCGGATGTGGATCTAACATCGACCCCATCCAGACAAGTTTATTATAATGCTATAATGCATGACGTACAAGCAGATCGCTGCTGTACGCACCATTACCAGGACTGGATACACAGTATACTACCACTTCCTATACCTGCAGTACTCAACAATGGCCTATCACCAGTATGTAGGGTGGTCAGAGAGTCCGATTTCCTGGCTACCTTCTGGTGCAAAGCCTGGACGGACGGAGGGATGTCCTCCTTTCTGTGGCTGCACACTCAAACAACAGCATTGCAATGTCTGAGCGTGAGCTGCAGCCACAAACGGAGTGACTGAGGCTTTTCTCGCCCCGAGCCGCCCAACCAGTGGCGTAACTAGAGTGTTATGGGCCCCAGTGCAAACTTTGGATCGGGGCCCCCCCCCCCCCATTTATACAAAGAAGCGGCAGAATTTCTTACTAAGGGCTCTTTCCCGTGCGGCTAGTCCGCTGCGTGAATGAGAGCCAAGCCCCATTCCGGACAGCAGAGACAGCTCCGTGCCTCTCTGTGACCTTTTTACTACAAAATCACAATGAGATAAAGTTGTCACCGTGATTTTGTAGCAAAACGATCACAGAGAGGCAAAGAGCATTATCAGTCATGTTACTGCTCCGTGTCTCTGCTGTCCGGAGCGGGGCTTGGCTTTCTTTCACACAGCAGTTTAGCCACACGGGATCCGCTCGTGTTAAAGAGCCCTAAGCCCAATGCATGGCTACACTCACCCAGTCCTAATAAAATCTGGTCCTACCTCATCCAGGGTGTCTCTGGCGTCGGCGTGATGTCCGCTGGATCCAGAACAAGGTTCCTGTGGTGATAGAGAAAAAAAGAATAATCACATAAGGAAGGGATGGTGACTGCCCCTATGAAACTACCAGCAGGGGGCGCTGTGCTGGCCTGGTAGACTGAGCTATGCCAATGTATAGCAGGGTAATTTAGGACATTTCCCCTAAGTGCAACCACACAGTACTAATGTCTACATTGTGGCCCCTCACAGTACTAATGCCCACCTTGTGGCCTTTCACAGTAATTAAGCCCACCTTGTGGTCCCTTCACAAAAGTTATGTCCTTCTTGTGGCCCCTCACAGCAGTTATGCCTACCTTTGTTCCTGTCACAGTAGTTATGCCCAGATATGTGTCCCTCACAGTAGTTATGCCAAATATGTGCCCCCTCACAGTAGTTATGCCAAATATGTGCCCCCTCATGGTATTTATGCCAGATATGTGCCCCCTCAAAGTAGTTATGCCCAGATAAGTTCCCCCTCACAGTGGATATGCCCAGATATGTGCCCGCTCACAGGGGTTTGCCCAGATATGTGCCCGCTCACAGTGGTTATGCCCAGATATGTGCCCCTCACAGTGGATATGGCCAGATATGTTACCCCTCACAGTAGTTATGCCAGATTATGTGCCCCTCACAGTAGTTATGACCAGATATGTGCCCCCCTACAGTGGTTATGCCAGATTATGTGCCCCTCACATTAAATATGCCCACATATGTGCCCCTCACAGTGGTTATGCTAGATTATGTGCCCCCCTCACAGTAGTTGATATATGTGCCCCCTCATAGTTATGCCTTTATATGTGCCCCCCTCACAGTAGTTATGACATATTAGGTGCCCCCTCAGTAGAGATGCCCACTTTTGTGCCCCCTCACTCTAGTTGTGCCCATCAACCCCCTTCCCCTTTGCCCCCAGTCTGCAGTGTTAGGAAAAGAAAATAAAAAAACACATACTTACCCTCTTCCCTGGTGTTGCGCTGCCACACTCACATGGCACTGCTGGCTGTGCTGAAGGCAGTTTCCCGGGCCTTCAGAGCTCCTCCCACAGCCAGCAGCGCCTGCTTCACTGATGATCTGGATACAGCCTGGCAGTGACAAGAAATGCCGGGCGGACTGTATGTGAGTGAGTGAGTGCGCGCGTCCCCCCTCTTCCTCCTCCCCCCCCCTCTGCGCAAACCTCCCCCACCTTGCTTCATATTAAACATGCATAGGCGTGCGCAGCCTATTGCATTAGGGTGTGCACCATAAAGTACAAACACACACGCCCGTGTATATATATATATATATATATAAAAATGGAAAAATGTGGCAGCACCAAAGCATAACAAATTGACGGGTGCTATGTCCAGGGTTATCACTGCTTACCCAACTTATGTATGTAGAAATGGACAGCACATCCAATAGAGAATTATGTTCAAAAAATTTTATTCAGCCACAGTGGCACAAGAGGCGACGTTTCGGCTCAAAATCCTGAGCCTTTCTCAAGCATATATATATACATACACACACAGGCCAGGCCTCAGCCTAGCGTTGCTGTGACTCGCCTCTGCGCAGTGGCGACTCTAGGAACAATATATAGGGGGCACAGTCAAAACTGGGGGGGGGGCACTAATAATTTTCACCACTTAATCATACCACTGAAAAAAACAAAATAAGTATATATAAATAAGATTACAAAATACGAGTATTGCTGTACGCAGAGATACCTTTTTATTGTACCAACCTAATACTTAAAAGACAAGCTTTCAAGAGTTTTCCTTTCTTCCTCGGTATTGCTTCAGACCTGAGAAAGAGAGAAACGCTCTCCAAAACTTTTCTTTATAGTTTAAAGCAGTTTCAGCACTATAATAAAATAATTTACTTACAAAAAAAGCTATTCAGTCGTCTGCTGCGCCGTCCTCTGCTTCCTTCCGCGGATCTTCCCCTCCTTTCAGTCTCTCCTCAGTGCGCAGGTGCACTGTTATGGGGGGATCTGTGGATGACGCACTGTTATGGGAGGATCTGTGGATGACGCACTGTTATGGGAGGATCTGTGGATGACGCACTGTTATGGGAGGATCTGTGGATGACGCACTGTTATGGGAGGATCTGTGGATGACGCACTGTTATGGGAGGATCTGTGGATGACGCACTGTTATGGGGGATCTGTGGCTGACGCACTGTTATGGGAGGATCTGTGGATGACGCACTGTTATGGGGGGATCTGTGGATGACGCACTGTTATGGGGGGATCTGTGGATGACGCACTGTTATGGGGGGATCTGTGGATGACGCACTGTTATGGGGGGATCTGTGGATGGCACACTGTTATGGGGGATCTGTGGATGGCACACTGTTATGGGGGATCTGTGGATGGCACACTGTTATGGGGGATCTGTGGATGGCACACTGTTATGGGGGATCTGTGGATGGCACACTGTTATGGGGGATCTGTGGATGGCACACTGTTATGGGGGATCTGTGGATGACACACTGTTATGGAGGACCTGTTGATGATATATGACTGAGAAGGGCTATCAGGGGACATTATACAGGTGGTAATATAACTGAGGGGTATCAGGGTAAATAATACAGGGGGTAATATAACTAAGGGTTATCAGGGTACATTATACAGGGGTAATATAACTGAGGAGGGCTATCAAGGAGATTATACACAGGTATAATGTCCCGATAGCCCTCCTCAGTTATATTACCCGTGTATAATAATATCCCCTGATACCCCTTAGTTATATTACCCCCTGTATTATTTACCCTGATACCCCTCAGTTATATTACCCCCTGTATAATGTCCCCTGATAGCCCTTAGTTATATTCCCCCTGTATAATAATGTATAATTTAACCTGATACCCTCAGTTATATTATATAACTGAGGGGTATCATGGTACATTATACTGGGGTAATATAACTGAGGGGTAGCTATCAGGGTACATTATACAGTGGTAATATAACTGAGGAGGGCTATCAAGACATAATACAGGGGTGAGGGGTAAGATAAGTTATATTACCCCTGTATAATGCCTGATAGTAGCCTAGCCCTCCTCAGTTATATTACCCCTCATGTTACCCTGATAACCCTAGTTATATTGCCCCCTGTATAATTTACCCTGATACCACTCAGATATATTATATAACTGAGGGGTATCAGGGTAATACAGGGGACAATAGAGAAGGCATAGCACTGTGGGACAGGGGGGTACAATGGAACATACTTATTTTTTATATGCCCTCACCTCACCAGCTAGCAGGCGCGCGAGGCTCAGGCACACAGATGCAGCGTGACGTGACGTCAACTCCTCCTGCGCCGCACAGCATGACCCGTACTGCTCCCTCTCTGCGTCAGCTGGGTCCAGGACTCCGCCCCCCTATGTGAATACTAGCCGCCGCCCGCCGGCAGCTCACAGCCAGGTATTGTAGATTAATTTATGTGCGGTGGGCGGCGGCAGCCAGCATAACAGACAGGGGACTAGGGCAGTGAGCACGGAGGTGACGAACCTATGCGCACGCCTATGTAAACATGTAATGGAGCGCCCTGATGGGGGCCCGGCATTGTCACTGTACTTCATGCTGGGCCCCGTCACAGCGCTTCATTACATGTTAGTACAGCGGGCCCCTCCCCCCGCCGGGCCCGGTCGCAGTCGCACTCCCTGCGACCGCGATCGTTACGCCCCTGCGCCCAACATGCCACTCTGTAACTGACTGAGGGTAAGAGAAGCACTCCGGGCACGCGCGCAGCTACCCTTTAGGTCTTCAAGTCTTTTTTTTTTATTTCTACTTTTGCCCAGCCCCATTACTGGGAAGGAGTGTGGCAGGCAATGACCTTTTTGGGGTGAAGCAAGTAGCCACACTACCAATATGCTTATGCCATAAATTAAATTGTCCGTGTAAGAACAAGGACAGATCTGACAAGTTACAACTCAAATACATTGCTTATTGTAACTGTCTTCTACTCCAGAGCTGCATTCACAGTTCTTCAGACCTAAAATCTCACAGCACAGAGCTTTCTCCTGTGATTTCCATTCTGGGAAGTATAATACGGAAACACAGCAATGTACAGAATCTGATGCAAGTAAATCTCTTAGCTCTGCTAAGCTGTTAGGTGCTTGACCATTTCCAATAGCCCTCAGAAGAACAGTTAGTGCAGCTCTGGAGTATAATACAGGATATAACTCAGGATCAGTACAGGATAAGTAATGTAATGTATGTACACAGTGACTCCACCAGCAGAATAGTGAGTGCAGCTCTGGAGTATAATACAGGATGTAACTCAGGATCAGTACAGGATAAGTAATGTAATGTATGTACACAGTGACTGCACCAGCAGAATAGTGAGTGCAGCTCTGGAGTATAATACAGGATATAACTCAGGATCAGTACAGGATAAGTAATGTATGTACACAGTGACTGCACCAGCAGAATAGTGAGTGCAGCTCTGGAGTATAATACAGGATGTAACTCAGGATCAGTACAGGATAAGTAATGTTATGCATGTACACAGTGACTGCACCAGCAGAATAGTGAGTGCAGCTCTGGAGTATAATACAGGATGTAACTCAGGATCAGTACAGAATAAGTAATGTATGTACACAGTGACTGCACCAGCAGAATAGTGAGTGCAGCACTGGAGTATAATACAGGATTATACTCAGGATCAGTACAGAATAAGTAATGTCATTTATGTACACAGTGACTGCACCAGCAGAATAGTGAGTGCAGCTCTGGAGTATAATACAGGATGTAACTCAGGATCAGTACAGGATAAGTAATGTTATGTATGTATACAGTGACTGCACCAGCAGAATAGTGAGTGCAGCTCTGGAGTATAATACAGGATGTAACTCAGGATCAGTACAGGATAAGTAATGTAATGTATGTACACAGTGACTGCACCAGCAGAATAGTGAGTGCAGCTCTGGAGTATAATACAGGATGTAACTCAGGATCAGTACAGGATAAGTAATGTAATGTATGTACACAGTGACTGCACCAGCAGAATAGTGAGTGCAGCTCTGGACCAGCTGTTCCTGAGCTGCGATTACCTGTGGGTGTGGTCGCCTGTGGCTGTGTGTAGCTGCTGCTGCTGCTGCTGCTCCTGAGCGTTTGGAGGAAAATCTATCCACCTGAGGCCGGCTCTCTCCTCCCCAGGGGGAGAGTGGGTTCTCAGGCATGAGCGAGGGAAGCAAGCCCCAGGCTCCTGTTCCCAGCGGCAGGCCTTCAGGGGACAGGAGAAGCCAGCGTTTGGCCTGCATGGAGGACTCAGGGGTAAGAAGATCTGGCAGGAGTCGCAGTAATGTGGCTTCTGTCTCCCCTGAGTCTGAGGGTAGTAGGAAGAGCCGCAAGGCTGGATCCGCTAAGGAGGACCCGAATGCCAGCATGGGTGAGAGTGGCCCTTCCGGGGCCCAGCAAAAGCCGAGTGTTCACGGAGGTGAAGCAGATCTTGAGGAGGAAGGCTGGGGCGTACTGAGGGCCCGGGAGTCCATTTCCACCTACGGATCCCGGGTCATGAGCCACCTCCGTGAGTACGAAGACGCGACTAAGACCCTGAGGAGGCTCCGGGAGGAGCTGCGCGGCTTGAGGTCTTGTGTTGGAGTGGCCCCAAAGAGGAAGAAGCAGGGGCTGGAGAAGCCAAATAAAGCAGCTACAAGCTGACATTGGCGAGATTGAGCAAAGGCGGACTGTACTCCGAGATAAAAGCGGCCCGTTTAAGGAAAAACTCCTAAACGAGGAACGTTTTCGGAAGATGGCGGAGGAGAAGGGGCAGATGGGGCAGCAGCCTGACAGCCAGGTGGAGAAGGAACCAGTCGTGCAGGAGGAGGATGATGATGATGACCAGCAAGATCCACCTGGCAGCCTGCAGGAGCAGATTCCGTACAGTGGGCCCCCTGCACGCCAAATAGCAAGGTCACCCAGCTGCGGCTCGGGGGATGAGTATGAGACCTGCAGCCCGGGAGGGGCCCTAGTGGAGGAGATCCAGCTCCTGGAGTCCCCAGTGCGTTTCCAGGACTTATGCTTTGGTGATGAGTTGCCACCGGAGACGCCTGGGGAAGGAAAGAAAAAGGCTAAGAAGACCAAGCTCCAGGAGCAGGTAAGATATGTATACACCCCCCTCCCTGGGACCCCCGGGTCGACCGCAGGGCCGGCTCACTGTATTAGCCCCTCTTCTCAGCCCAGCCCGTGTCCTGCAGTGGACTCGGTGCAGGAGAGAGGGGAGAGCGAGGTATCCGATATGGTGGTGAGCTCCGTCTCTGTTTGCAGTAACGGGGATGGAGCTGGTGCGACACCGGCTGAAAAGCCGGACAGGAAGGTTACTGCGGAGGATGAGAGAAAAATCTCTGGCGCTGGAGTTTGCTCCCTGATGGGAGGAGGGGGTGGCTCCACGCCACAGATGGCTGCAGGAGCTCCGATGGCTCCAACCGCTGATGACGCTGTTCCCTCGGGCCAGCAGAGGCATGAAGGAGCTGTCGGAGCTATGACGGTTACGCCTCCCAATGAAGGTCAAGAACTGAGGCCAAAGCCTTTGTTTTGTATTGGCGCTGCTGGTCCAGATGAGCGGCGCCATGAAAGAACAGATCAGCAGCGTTTGGATCAGCGGCGCCCGGTAATGGATCAGCGGCGCCCAAAAGTTGTAAATGGTAGTACTGAGGAAGCGGAGGGCAATGATAAAAGTGGGGTTGGGGCTGTGGCCTGTCTTTTGGGGGCAGCTCCGACCCCAGGGCCCAGTGATGCTGAGGTACCAATAATTACACCAAAACACACCGGTTCAGCCAGTATGAGTGAGGGAGCAGGTGGGGGGCAGAAAATTATTTTTAATAAAAATATGTCTGGGGGTTTGGATGGTGGAGTGAATGGTGTTAGGAGGGAAGGAAGGGAGGTCGCAGAATCTGTTGTAAGTAAGGCTGGTTTGGGGATGGAAGATATGGAAGTGGGTGGTGGAGGGTCTTTGGTAAGTGGGGAGGGTGTGGAACCTGGTCCGGTTGCCCCCCCGGCTGTGGCAGCCCCTGTGCGCAGTTTTGCTACTGTCACAGCCGGGGTGAGTAGGGGACCCTCCTTGTCCTCTGGCTCTGGGGACGGCGTTTTGCAGCGGCGTCTTCTGGAGGCTCTAAAGAGAGGGGAGAGCACAATCAATGTAGAGGGGAGGGAGGTTGATCTATCCTTTTGGATAGATAGGCATGGCCTCTCAGCCTTCCGAGAGCAAAGGAGCGGGGAGACCACGTGGTCCCTCCCGACAGCTGGGCAGGGTGCTCTCCGTAGGAATGTGGTCCGTCTGAGGTGGAGGGGCAGTGATACATGTCCTTCAAGATCAGAAGTTGTTGAGCTCCTTCTAAAGATGGGCTTCAAGGCGACAGACATCTACGCCTTGATACATCCCTATGGGACCCCTGAGTTCGATGTCAGCTTTGTTCGGCCGGAGGGACTTGAGCTCTTCTGGTCGAACTATGAGATGGCAAAGGACGAGCCCAGCTGGCGAGATTTTGCCGTCCAGGCAGTGTCTCGTCAGAACAATGTGAAGAGGGTGACCGTTCTAACCCGTAACGAGTCACTCTCGTGTATTGACATCATGACGTGGCTCGGCCGATATGGGGAGGTGGTGGAGGTTCCCAAGAAGAACAGGGATGAACATGGCATCTGGTCTGGGGCCTGGACGTTCATGGTAAAACTTAGGCTTTTAGGAAACACAGTTACTCACATACCATCTGCCACCTTCCTTGGAAGGGATCGCATCCAGATTTTCTACCAGGGTCAGCCGAAGCTCTGTCACAGATGCGGCAGCCCCACACACTTCAGTGCTAACTGCACTGTACAGAAGTGCGCGCTGTGTGGGGAGATTGGCCACCTCGCTGCATCATGTGCAGAGATTAGGTGTCACCTGTGTGGTGACTTAGGTCACCCATTCAGTCGCTGCCCTCATTCCTTTGCCAATGCGGTCAATGCCCCGGCGGGAGGAAGCCGTGAGGCCAATTCTACTGGGGCAGGGGCTGGCAGAAGTGAAGGAACAGAGGGGCCAGGGAAGAAAAGTAAGCAAAAGACGCCTGCCCAACTGAGGCGTCAGGAAAATCGCCGAAGGGAGAGGGAGATGGGTGAATCCCGGGAACCTCAGGCAACTGGGGAAGCTGGGATGACCCCTGATCTCACCCCTGAGACTGCTGCTACTGCTGAGGCCCAAAGGGACAGTGAGCTGGATGAGGAAATTAGGAGGATCCAGGAAGAGGAAGGTGCCATCTCCTCATTATCCCCCCATGACGGGGGAAGTGGGGGATGGCAAAAGCAGGGTAATAAACGTACAGGGAAAAAGGGAGATTTAAGATCTTCTCCCACCCGCCAGATGCCAAAGGAAGGTACAACCAACCCCCCTCTGATTAGTCTCTCAAACCGGTTCCAAGCCATTGGTGACACCTCCCCCTCCTCAGGGGAGGGAGCCGGTGGGGAGGTTTCGGGAGTCGCGGTGACACCTGGGCCTGCGGGGGACGCCGAGCCTCCTTCTACTGGGGAAAACATGTCCTCAGGGGTGGGGGCTGGCTTGGAGTCAGAGCACAAGGGCAGAGGTGAAATGGACACATCTGTTTGTTTGAAGAGGGGTAAGCCATCATCTGATGAAAAAGTTGGTGGGGGCAGTGGGAAAAGAAAGCCATCTAATTCAATCACCCATGATGGCGGCACTCACTCCGTTGACGCTGGCGTCCATTAATGTCGCCAGCATTAAGTCAGATACGGCTAGATTTGCGGCCTTTGATTTTTTCAGCCGGGTTGAAGCTGACATTTTGTTTTTGCAGGAGACCAGGCTGCCAGATTTGGCATCTGTATTTAAAGCTAAAAGGGAGTGGCGACGCGGATCCTCCTACTGGTCTCTTGCGGCCGAGCCGTATAGCGGGGTGGCAGTCCTTTTTACTGCACCGGTAGAATGCCGACGGGTTATTGAATTAGAAATGGGGAGGTGCCTGATCCTGGATGTCCTCATGAGGGGACAAGAACTTCGTCTAATTAACATCTATGGTCCCCAGTCCAAGTGGGACCGTAAGTGTCTCTTCATGAGGATCAAGCCCTATCTTTTTACAAGTCGGCAGGTGGTCTTTGGAGGGGACTTCAATACTGTCACGAGGCCCCAGGATAGGGGAGGTTCCAGGGACAAGCTGACTTACGACAGCATTGCGCTTAATAAAATAGCTAGTGAGGCTCGTCTGGTGGATGTCCACATCCGGCACACCCCAGGCCACCCGGGGTTCACCTATCATAGGGCTAGTTGTAGGTCTAGAATAGACAGGTTTTATTTAAAGGAGGAAGCCGTCTCTTCAGCCGTGTCCGCTGTGGAGGTGGAGTTCTCCGACCACTGTATGATTTTGTTTTCTCTGAATGTTGCAGAGACCCCCCGAATGGGAAGGGGCTACTGGAGGCTCAATTCGTCTCTCTTGGAAGAAGCGGAGATAAGACAGTCCTTTGAGGATTTCGTTCAGAGCCAGGTACCATTGCTGGATCTCTGCGGCAGTAAGTCTGAGTGGTGGGAGATCTTCAAGGAAAGGGTGGGGAGATTCTTCCGCCAGCTCTCGAGCCTCAGGAGTCTGAGTAAGTATCGCCTGTATCAGGGCCTGAGGAGGAAACTCGAACGTCTTGTCTCGACTGGGGGTAGCCGTGAGGAGATCTCCAGAGTGAAGTCTTTGCTTATGAGGTGTCAGTACGATAGGCACGCATCTTTGGTTTTTGAGAGGGATTACGGGAAATACCGCTCGCCCGACCCTTACAAAAACTGCAGGATGTCAGTGAGTAGTAAGATTGTGTCAGGACTGATTGATAGTACGGGTTCTCTGAGAAGGTCCAGATCAGGGATCCTGGAGGTTGTCAGATCCTTTTACTCACATCTCATGGCAAGGAGGGATCTTGATCGTGATAAGATATCGGCTTTCCTGACTGAAACTGTCCCTGAACCAGGGGTAGACCCCTCTCTTGACGGTTTGACGGAAATGATCAGTGAAGAGGAAGTCAGTCTGGTGATTGAGGGGCTTGCTCCCAAAAAATCACCTGGTCCGGATGGCTTAACATCTGAGTTTTACAAGACCTTTAAGGACACCTTAGTTCCCCTCTTGACTGAGGTATTAAATGAGTGTCTCTCCTCGGGTACTCTACCAAAGTCAATGAGGAGGTCGGCCCTGATCATCCTGTCAAAGGGTAAAGATCCTTTCCACATTGAGAATTGGCGTCCCATAGCGCTCCTCGGTGTGGACAGAAAGATTTTGGCAAAGGTGCTATTTAATCGGCTGGTGAAGTTTGCACCCCAGCTCCTTTCTGGGGCCCAGCATTGCTCTGTTCCCGGCCACAGTACTTTTAGTGCTGTGCTCAGTGTCCGGGAGGCCGTGGAGCAGGGCAGGGCAGGTCACTGGAAGGGGTACATGCTGTCCTTGGATCAGGCAAAAGCATTTGATCGTGTTAACCACGAGTACCTCTGGTCTGTCCTTCTGAGATATGGCCTGCCCGGGGGGTTTGTTGATTGGCTTAAGACCTTGTATGCAGGGGCAGAGAGTTTCCCGCTTGTGAATGGTTGGATTGGGCGTCCTTTTGGGGTGGGATCTGGGGTTCGCCAGGGTTGTCCTCTGAGCCCGCTTTTGTACGTGTTCGCGATCGATCCCTTCCTTAGAGGGGTTGATCGTGGGCCGTTGGCGGGCATCGGGATGGACCGGGCGGCTCCGGAGACTACACTGAGGGTGGTGGCGTATGCTGATGACGTAACTATCTTTGTGTCTTCGAGAGGGGAGGCAGAGTGGGTACTGTCTGAGGTAGAGCGCTACTCAGAGTCATCTGGGTCCAAGATCAACCGAGATAAGTGTGAGAGTCTCTGGCTGGGAGGTGGAGATCCTGGTTTTGATCTCCCGGACACCCTTCCAGAGCCCCAGGAATCTACAAAAGTCCTCGGCATTGAATTTGGCCAGGGGGATTACCCCCATCAAAACTGGGATAGCAGGCTTAAGATTGCCGCTCAGAAGGTGGACCAGTGGAAGGGTTGGTCTTTAACCCTCAGGGAAAGGGTGAACATTATCAAAACCTACCTGATCCCTTTGCTGTTATATCTGGGCAGTGTGTGCGTCTTGCCGGAACCTTTCTGGACTCGGGTCTACAGTCTGTTCTTCCAGATGTTATGGGGAAACAGACTGAACCTTGTCAAGAGGGAGGTTACTTACCGTACGAGGAGACTAGGAGGGTTGGGTATGGTCAACCCTGTGGTGTTCCTGGTGAACACCTTTATTAAGATTAATCTCTCGAACCTCTGGCAAGAGAGGGCTCCTCTGTGGGTAGCCTCCTGTCGGGGATGGTTTCGGCCTTTCTTCCAGGAATGGGAGACAGGGGGGCAAGTGAAGGATCTCCGCACACCACATGGGCATCTCCCGGCTTATGCTGCCCTGGTTCTGAAGGTATTACGTCGGTGGGGTCTGGGGATGTGGGAAATCAGGACTCAGTCAAGGAGACTCCTTGACCAGAGGGTTCTGTTGACCCATTTCCAGAAACCTCTGGCCCTCAGGGACTGCCCAGGTCGGGATCTGAGGGTTGGGTTACGGCTTTTAAATTCCAATAGGATCCCCTTGAAGTTCTTTGACTTGACTTGGCGCTGCTTCCATGGGAAACTGTGTGTGAGGGACAATCTGAAGTGTAGGAGCTCTGAGGACAGGGGGTGTCCCCGTGAGGAGTGCGGTGGTGTGCTGGAAAGCATGGACCACTTCCTGCTTCATTGTCCCTTTAACACAGAGGTTTACACCAGGGTGGGGACCTCCATTGGCTGGCCTAGGCTGGTCACTCTCTCCTATGCGGAATGGGCCTATGGAGCATTCAGACACCTGGGTGGTAGGGACCTTTGCACTTTATTCCTAGTCAGCTCAGTGGTCAGGTACTACACGTGGCATGCACGGTGTTTAGTTTCGACGCAACGCAAAATCCTCCCCGAGGATGAGGTGGTTAGGAACATTCTCGGAGACCTGGTGAAGGTGCGCTCTCTGGAGTACGAGAGGTTGGGGGCGGGTAGAGCCTCTCTCCTCTGGAGGGGTTTTGCCTTTAGGGTACCCTAGCCTGTTGTCTCCCCTCCCGGTGGTGGGCTGAAGCTGACACTGTAGATTTTTGTTTTGTTTTGGTGGCTGTATGAGGACATAGGGCTTGCAGGCGCCAAACTTGGGCTTTAATGGGTTGTGTGTGGCTGAAAAGCCTCACGGTGGGTGGTGAGGTTAAGGTCTACTATGTAATGTACTATGTAATGTAGTTTATATGTCTTTATGTCTATATATATTTGTATATTTGTATAGGTTGAGTTGTCGGGTGTAGTGTTAGGTTGGGTGGTGGGTAAATGGGGGGAGGGTTCCATGGAACATTGGGGACTTTGGGACATATAAGAAAATCCTGGGCTGGTTCATGGACGTCTGTTATCATGTACTGGGGGCATGGGATGCGGGACCAGCTCAGGGACCCAAAAAAAAAAAAAAAAAAAAATAAAAAAAAATATATATATATATATAATATATAAAAAAAAAAAATTGTGTGTTGCATTGGGGTGGTGGTGGGTGGGCTTTTTGTAAGTTTAACTTCTGTATTTGTTAAGTGTAGGTAGGTGCAACCGGATCAGGAAGGTTAGTACATGTACATAGATATTGTAAATATTGTACATAGCTGGTGTTCTGTGGCGAGTGGGCTGGACCGGTGCTGTCTGCGCCGCGCTGAGGAGCATCATGTCCTGTATGGTTGGTTTGGTCTCTGTTTTATATATTTATTTATCTGTTTGTTTTAAAATTTTAATAAAAGAAATACAGGATTATACTCAGGATCAGTACAGAATAAGTAATGTCATTTATGTACACAGTGACTGCACCAGCAGAATAGTGAGTGCAGCTCTGGAGTATAATACAGGATGTAACTCAGGATCAGTACAGGATAAGTAATGTTATGTATGTATACAGTGACTTCACCAGCAGAATAGTGAGTGCAGCTCTGGAGTATAATACAGGATGTAACTCAGGATCAGTACAGGATAAGTAATGTAATGTATGTACACAGTGACTGCACCAGCAGAATAGTGAGTGCAGCTCTGGAGTATAATACAGGATGTAACTCAGGATCAGTACAGGATAAGTAATGTAATGTATGTACACAGTGACTGCACCAGCAGAATAGTGAGTGCAGCTCTGGAGTATAATACAGGATGTAACTCAGGATCAGTACAGGATAAGTAATGTTATGTATGTATACAGTGACTGCACCAGCAGAATAGTGAGTGCAGCTCTGGAGTATAATACAGGATGTAACTCAGGATCAGTACAGGATAAGTAATGTAATGTATGTACACAGTGACTCCACCAGCAGAACAGTGAGTGCAGCTCTGGGGTATAATACAGGATGTAACTCAGGATCAGTACAGGATAAGTAATGTAATGTATGTACACAGTGACTGCACCAGCAGAATAGTGAGTGCAGCTCTGCAGTATAATACAGGATGTAACTCAGGATCAGTACAGGATAAGTAATGTAATGTATGTACACAGTGACTGCACCAGCAGAATAGTGAGTGCAGCTCTGGAGTATAATACAGGATGTAACTCAGGATCAGTACAGGATAAGTAATGTAATGTATGTACACAGTGACTGCACCAGCAGAATAGTAAGTGCAGCTTTGGGGTATAATACAGGATGTAAAACACTAGTGGTACACCGGCGCTTGCACTACAATTGAACTGACGCAGCGGTACCGCAACGGTATCACCCCCGTTGAAGATCAAATAAATGACGTGTAATATATATGTGCTCGATACTGCACGACGTATACCCCTTTTATGCTCTCCCTGCCTGTTCAGTACTATAAAGGCCCACAGTATATGATACAGTAACTCCCAGAGTAATGGAATACCTTATCCTTGATGTTTCAGCTGCGGAGCCTGTTCCTCTGTGTCCTTCTTGTTTTTTCTTTTTTCTGTCTTTTCTTCTTTTAGGTGCCGTCCAGGATGGGGAAAGGTTTGAGGGGTTAAACCCTAATTGTTATTTGTGGTTTTTTATAGTTTTTTATATAAAATACAAAGTACAGAGCTTTCCCCGGCCGGTGGCACAGCTCGTGGTTTGAAAAGGCCGCTCGTTCACGCTCGCACGGAGTGCTGCGTGACGTCACGGTGGTAGCTACGGTGGACCAGGAGGACCAAAAATGCTCCAACGCGTTTCGATTAGATCGCTAATCTAGGGATAGCTGTTCTGGTTCCTGGTGTTGCTTTTCAAGGTCCGTATCTCCTCCCATTCTTAACCCCTTCCTCGCCGGTATTCTGGTTTGATGTCTATTGGAAAGCGAATAATTCTATTTCTGAATTTAGTCCTGAGGGTGCTAGAGTATTTAAGTTAAATATCCAGCGGCTTTCTGTCCTGGACATTTTCTTTATGTAATCTCCTCCTCTTTTGTCTTTTTTGACTATTTCAATACCACAAAACGTGGTGCCGTTATTGTTTCCTCCGTGTTTCTCTTTGTAATGTCTGGAGAGCGGGTGACCCTCATATTTTCTTCCTATGTTGTAGATGTGTTCCCCTATTCTTTTGCTTATAGTTCTTTTTGTGCGTCCTATGTATGTTTTTTTACACGGACATGTTATTGCGTATATTACGCCCTGACTTCTGCAGGTAATATGATCCTTTATTTTATGTGTTTCTGTGTCCCCTGTCCATTCATTACGTATTTCCAAGTTTATGTGCTGTTTTCTATTTATTTTTAGTTTCTTGCATATACCGCAATTGCCGCATGGAAAGAAACCTCCCTGCGGTTTCTGTCCTGGAATCGTATTGGATGTTTGATTGTCATTTTTGCTCAAGCATTTGTTGGTTGGGGCTATTATGCTTCCCACATTTTTGGCTTTTCTATAAATAAATTTTGGGTTTTTGGGGATCAGGTCTCCTATTATTTTATCCTCCTTCAGAGTTTCCCAGTGTCTTTTGATTATCTTTCTCAATATTCCTACTTGACTGTTATACTGTTGTCATGGTCTTACCTTCCACTGTTCTCCTTCGTTTGACATGTGCTGGCGGCCATCTTGGTTTCTGGGTTTTTTGTAGCCTCCCACCCTGCGGCTTCTCCTTCCCACTGGGAGGAGCTGGATGCCTAGCTCATATATATAGGAGGTCTGTGGCTTCAGTTCCTTGCTTGGTCCTCCTGTGTTCACATGCTTCTAAGACTGCTGCTGCTTCTGGTTCCTGATCCTGGCCTCGTCTGACTACCCCGTTGGTTCCTGATCCTGGCTTCGTCTGACTACCCTGCTGGTTCCTGATCCTGGCTTCGTCTGACTACCCTGCTGGTTCCTGATCCAGGCTTCGTCTGACCACCCCCCTGGTTCCTGACCTCTGTCCACGCAAGACCCTGCTTCAGTTTAGCCATCCGTTTGGACTTTTGCTTACAGCTTGATTTTCAATAAAGCCTTCTTACTTCCACTTATCTCTTGTTGTACGTCTGGTTCATGGTTCCTTGACAACTGTGTGATGATGGGTGGTATTTCAAAGGCTCCCGCTTTTATTTTACTGTCTTCTGATGTTTTCTTTTTATTAATTAATTCCTGTCTGTCAAGGGTTCCTATTAGTTTTTTCTGTGCTAGTAATTTTTCCTTGTCATAGCCTCTATCTTCAAATTTTTTCTGCATTTTGTCTGCCTCTGCTTCGTATTCCTTTTCTTTTGTACAATTACGTTTGATTCTCATAAATTGCCCCTTTGGAATATTTTCCAACCACTGTGGGAGGTGGCAGCTTTCACGGGAGATGAAGCTGTTTATGTCTGTGGGTTTGTTGTATGTCTTTGTTTGTATTTTACCGTCTTCTATGTAGATGGTTAGATCAAGAAAATTAATTGTGGTAGTACTGAATAGTGGTGTGAATTCCAGATGGTATTTATTATTGTTGATTTCCTTGCAGAATATGTTCAGTTCTTCCTTTCTCCTGCCCAGATGAATACAATGTCATCTATGAAGCGTTTCCATAGGACGAGATTCGACCGGAGTTGGCCATGGGGATAGATGACTTCATGCTCCCACTGGCATACGTATATGTTTGCGAACCCCGGTGCGAATCTCGTCCCCATCGCGGTCCCCCACTGCTGGATGTAGAACTTATCCTCAAAGAGAAAGTAATTTCTCTTTAGGATGAACATGATACATTCACAGATGTAATTTATTTGTTTATCCGCCAGGATTCCCTGGTTTTGTAGACATGTTTTGACTGCTTCGCACCCTTTTTCGTTTTCTATGATGGTATATAGAGATTTTACATCCAGGGTGCCTAGGATGTAATTTGGTTTCCATTTTACTTGATTTAGGATGTTCAGGATATGTTGGGTGTCTTTTAGGTGTGTTGGTAGTATGTCTACACATGGTTGCAGGAAGTGATCTATATATTCTGACAAATTACTTGTCAGACACTCCACTCCTGATACTATAGGTCTTCCCGGGGGATCTGTTGTATCTTTGTGTATCTTCGGGTTGTGGTAAAATGCCGCAATTCTGGGTTGTTTTATTGCTATATATTCGGCCTCTTTGATGTTCAGAATGGTTTCTGTTCTGCCTTTTTTCACCAGTTCATTTAGTTCCTTTTTGAACTCTTCTGTTGGGTCATTTTTTAGTGTTTTGTATGTTTTCTTGTCTCCTAGTAGTTTGTATGCCTCTTGTAGATATTTGTCTTTATCCAATATTATGATGCCCCCACCTTTGTCCGCAGGTCTTAGGATGATTTTTTGGTTTTCCTGTATTCTAGTTAGTGCCTCCCGTTCTGCATGGGATATGTTCCCCAAGTGTTTCTTGTTTCTTTGTTTTTTGGGACTTCTGATTTTGCGTATGTCCTTGGTGACCATATTCATAAAGCTGTTGAGTGCCTGGGAGTATTCTTGCACCGGGTGATATTTGGATTTTCCTTTTAGGTCAGTATGCTTATATTCCTTGTCTGTGCAGTTATCTTCTGTTGTTACTGCTTTGTTTGATTGGTTGGTTTTGTTGATATTTTCCTTATTGTAATTGATTTTTTGTTGTTTTTTTTATAAAGTATTTCTTTAGGGCCAATCTTCTCATGAATTTTCGCACACCTATAAACGCTTCAAATTTGTTGAACAATGTGCTGGGTGCAAACTTTAAACCCTTTTCCAAGATATCTTGTTCTCCCTTTGTTAATATATGTCTGCTGAGGTTAAAAATCTTTTGTCCTGTCCCTAATTTGGTGTTTTTTTGTTTTAGTTTTTTCTTTTGGGCGAGTTTCCCTCCTCTATTGCCCCTTTTGTATTTTTTCTTCCCAGGAAAAAATCCTGCTTCACAGTTATTTTCACTGTTGTTCTTTTTTCTCTCTGTTCATTGCGTCCTCTCTCCTGTTCTTGAGGTTTATTTCTTTCTGTGTTTCTTGTTGCCATCGTTTGATTTGTTGTTCTCGATTTTTCTTTCCTGATATTGTGGCAGTTTAAAGTGTCCATCCTGCTGCTTCCGTCGGTGTTGGATTTTTTATCTTCTGCTTCATTGTATTCTATTGAGTTTTGTTTGTCTTGTCTTTTCTTCAATTCGTTTGATGGGGCTATTTCTTCCTCATCCGTCTCATAATTAGTGAGTGCCTCAAAGCGGTTGTTCGTCTGTATTTCATTTCTATTAGTGGCTTCATTTTGTCTTCTAATTATAACTTCTGGGGTTATAGGTATTGGTTGTTCTATTGAATTGTTCATCTCTTCTTCATCTTCCTCTTCATGTACCGTGAAGTGAAGTTGGATGTATGTTCCTCAGCTTGGCTATATCTGTCTTCGTCCAGTGTATGGAAGGAGTTCCGGCTGCTGTATTCCGTGTAGTTTTTTGGTAGTGCATCCCGGTTAAACTTTCTACTTTTTTTCTCTTTTATTTCTTCTTCTTTCTGGTGTATTCTTCTCTTTATATTTTCTACCAGTTGGTGGATGCTCGCGTGATCTTTCCAAGGTCTTAGTGTTTCAAATGTTGCCATGATTGTTTTGTTGGTTCTTCGTAATCTTTCTCCTCTTTTATTGATGATAAATTTGATTGCATTGTGGGAGAATTCGTGGAACATGCGTTCCCATTCATTTATTATGCCATTTTCTCCCATGTCTCCTGACAGGGTTTTTTCTACTTTGAGGCCCTTTGGTATGATGTCCCATTCAAGGTATTTCTCCAGTGAAGTGATTTCCCAGAGGTCCTTCATCTCGAGAATTAGGAGTTGTTCTAGTTCTCTCAGTGTGTCTTTCACATACGTAAACTGTGTACCATTGTCTTGGTTAAATGTTTCAGATTGTCTTTTATATGAGCCAAAGAAGGTTTGCACCCTCTGTAACCTGTCTTTTCTGTCCCACCATAATTTCGACATTATTCCTCTATATGGCGGCTTTTTTGTTATTTGTATGTGATTTTTATTATTATTGTTTTTGTATTTGAATTATTTGATTTTATTGGACTGTTTGAGGTTTGGTATATTTTGATATGCTGATATGTCTTTATTTGTTTTACTGTGTATTAATATTGGATTATGTGCAGCATGCCTTGGTGTGTTGGCGATGTATTATGGAGATAAAACACTAGTGGTACACCGGCGCTTGCACTACAATTGAACTGACGCAGCGGTACCGCAACAGTCCAATAAAATCAAATAATTCAAATACAAAAACAATAATAATAAAAATCACATACAAATAACAAAAAAGCCGCCATATAGAGGAATAATGTCGAAATTATGGTGGGACAGAAAAGACAGGATACAGAGGGTGCAAACCTTCTTTGGCTCATATAAAAGACAATCTGAAACATTTAACCAAGACAATGGTACACAGTTTACGTATGTGAAAGACACACTGAGAGAACTAGAACAACTCCTAATTCTCGAGATGAAGGACCTCTGGGAAATCACTTCACTGGAGAAATACCTTGAATGGGACATCATACCAAAGGGCCTCAAAGTAGAAAAAACCCTGTCAGGAGACATGGGAGAAAATGGCATAATAAATGAATGGGAACGCATGTTCCACGAATTCTCCCGCAATGAAATCAAATTTATCATCAATAAAAGAGGAGAAAGATTACGAAGAACCAACAAAACAATCATGGCAACATTTGAAACACTAAGACCTTGGAAAGATCACGCGAGCATCCACCAACTGGTAGAAAATATAAAGAGAAGAATACACCAGAAAGAAGAAGAAATAAAAGAGAAGAAAAAAAGTAGAAAGTTTAACCGGGATGCACTACCAAAAAACTACACGGAATACAGCAGCCGGAACTCCTTCCATACACTGGACGAAGACAGATATAGCCAAGCTGAGGAACATACATCCAACTTCACGGTACATGAAGAGGAAGATGAAGAAGAGATGAACAATTCAATAGAACAACCAATACCTATAACCCCAGAAGTTATAATTAGAAGACAAAATGAAGCCACTAATAGAAATGAAATACAGACGAACAACCGCTTTGAGGCACTCACTAATTATGAGACGGATGAGGAAGAAATAGCCCCATCAAACGAATTGAAGAAAAGACAAGACAAACAAAACTCAATAGAATACAATGAAGCAGAAGATAAAAAATCCAACACCGACGGAAGCAGCAGGATGGACACTTTAAACTGCCACAATATCAGGAAAGAAAAATCGAGAACAACAAATCAAACGATGGCAACAAGAAACACAGAAAGAAATAAACCTCAAGAACAGGAGAGAGGACGCAATGAACAGAGAGAAAAAAGAACAACAGTGAAAATAACTGTGAAGCAGGATTTTTTCCTGGGAAGAAAAAATACAAAAGGGGCAATAGAGGAGGGAAACTCGCCCAAAAGAAAAAACTAAAACAAAAAAACACCAAATTAGAGACAGGACAAAAGATTTTTAACCTCAGCAGACATATATTAACAAAGGGAGAACAAGATATCTTGGAAAAGGGTTTAAAGTTTGCACCCAGCACATTGTTCAACAAATTTGAAGCGTTTATAGGGGTGCGAAAATTCATGAGAAGATTGGCCCTAAAGAAATACTTTATAAAAAAACAACAAAAAATCAATTACAATAAGGAAAATATCAACAAAACCAACCAATCAAACAAAGCAGTAACAACAGAAGATAACTGCACAGACAAGGAATATAAGCATACTGACCTAAAAGGAAAATCCAAATATCACCCGGTGCAAGAATACTCCCAGGCACTCAACAGCTTTATGAATATGGTCACCAAGGACATACGCAAAATCAGAAGTCCCAAAAAACAAAGAAACAAGAAACACTTGGGGAACATATCACATGCAGAACGGGAGGCACTAACTAGAATACAGGAAAACCAAAAAATCATCCTAAGACCTGCGGACAAAGGTGGGGGCATCATAATATTGGATAAAGACAAATATCTACAAGAGGCATACAAACTACTAGGAGACAAGAAAACATACAAAACACTAAAAAATGACCCAACAGAAGAGTTCAAAAAGGAACTAAATGAACTGGTGAAAAAAGGCAGAACAGAAACCATTCTGAACATCAAAGAGGCCGAATATATAGCAATAAAACAACCCAGAATTGCGGCATTTTACCACAACCCGAAGATACACAAAGATACAACAGATCCCCCGGGAAGACCTATAGTATCAGGAGTGGAGTGTCTGACAAGTAATTTGTCAGAATATATAGATCACTTCCTGCAACCATGCGTAGACACACTACCAACACACCTAAAAGACACCCAACATATCCTGAACATCTTAAATCAAGTAAAATGGAAACCAAATTACATCCTAGGCACCCTGGATGTAAAATCTCTATATACCATCATAGAAAACGAAAAAGGGTGCGAAGCAGTCAAAACATGTCTACAAAACCAGGGAATCCTGGCGGATAAACAAATAAATTACATCTGTGAATGTATCATGTTCATCCTAAAGAGAAATTACTTTCTCTTTGAGGATAAGTTCTACATCCAGCAGTGGGGGACCGCGATGGGGACGAGATTCGCACCGGGGTTCGCAAACATATACGTATGCCAGTGGGAGCATGAAGTCATCTATCCCCATGGCCAACTCCGGTCGAATCTCGTCCTATGGAAACGCTTCATAGATGACATTGTATTCATCTGGGCAGGAGAAAAGGAAGAACTGAACATATTCTGCAAGGAAATCAACAATAATAAATACCATCTGGAATTCACACCACTATTCAGTACTACCACAATTAATTTTCTTGATCTAACCATCTACATAGAAGACGGTAAAATACAAACAAAGACATACAACAAACCCACAGACATAAACAGCTTCATCTCCCGTGAAAGCTGCCACCTCCCACAGTGGTTGGAAAATATTCCAAAGGGGCAATTTATGAGAATCAAACGTAATTGTACAAAAGAAAAGGAATACGAAGCAGAGGCAGACAAAATGCAGAAAAAATTTGAAGATAGAGGCTATGACAAGGAAAAATTACTAGCACAGAAAAAACTAATAGGAACCCTTGACAGACAGGAATTAATTAATAAAAAGAAAACATCAGAAGACAGTAAAATAAAAGCGGGAGCCTTTGAAATACCACCCATCATCACACAGTATAACAGTCAAGTAGGAATATTGAGAAAGATAATCAAAAGACACTGGGAAACTCTGAAGGAGGATAAAATAATAGGAGACCTGATCCCCAAAAACCCAAAATTTATTTATAGAAAAGCCAAAAATGTGGGAAGCATAATAGCCCCAACCAACAAATGCTTGAGCAAAAATGACAATCAAACATCCAATACGATTCCAGGACAGAAACCGCAGGGAGGTTTCTTTCCATGCGGCAATTGCGGTATATGCAAGAAACTAAAAATAAATAAAAAACAGAACATAAACTTGGAAATACGTAATGAATGGACAGGGGACACAGAAACACATAAAATAAAGGATCATATTACCTGCAGAAGTCAGGGCGTAATATACGCAATAACATGTCCGTGTAAAAAAACATACATAGGACGCACAAAAAGAACTATAAGCAAAAGAATAGGGGAACACATCTACAACATAGGAAGAAAATATGAGGGTCACCCGCTCTCCAGACATTACAAAGAGAAACACGGAGGAAACAATAACGGCACCACGTTTTGTGGTATTGAAATAGTCAAAAAAGACAAAAGAGGAGGAGATTACATAAAGAAAATGTCCAGGACAGAAAGCCGCTGGATATTTAACTTAAATACTCTAGCACCCTCAGGACTAAATTCAGAAATAGAATTATTCGCTTTCCAATAGATATCAAACCAGAATACCGGCGAGGAAGGGGTTAAGAATGGGAGGAGATACGGACCTTGAAAAGCAGCACCAGGAACCAGAACAGCTATCCCTGACGAAGATTAGCGATCTAATCTAAACGCGTTGGAGCATTTTTGGTCCTCCTGGTCCACCGTAGCTACCACCGTGACGTCACGCAGCACTCCGTGCGAGCGTGAACGAGCGGCCTTTTCAAACCACGAGCTGTGCCACCGGCCGGGGCAAGCTCTGTACTTTGTATTTTATATAAAAAAACTATAAAAAAAACTATAAAAAAACACAAATAACAATTAGGGTTTAACCCCTCAAACCTTTCCCCATCCTGGACGGCACCTAAAAGAAGAAAAGACAGAAAAAAGAAAAAACAAGAAGGACACAGAGGAACAGGCTCCGCAGCTGAAACATCAAGGATAAGGTATTCCATTACTCTGGGAGTTACTGTATCATATACTGTGGGCCTTTATAGTACTGAACAGGCAGGGAGAGCATAAAAGGGGTATACGTCGCGCAGTATCGAACACATATATAATACAGGATGTAACTCAGGATCAGTACAGGATAAGTAATGTATGTACACAGTGACTCCACCAGCAGAATAGTGAGTGCAGCTCTGGAGTATAATACAGGATATAACTCAGGATCAGTACAGGATAAGCAATGTAATGTATGTGCACAGTGACTCCACCAGCAGAATAGTGAGTGCAGCTCTGGAATATAATACAGGGTGTAACTCAGGATCAGTACAGGATAAGTAATGTAATGTATGTACACAGTGATTTCACCAGTAGAATAGTGAGTGCAGCTCTGGAGTATAATACAGGATATATATCAGGATAAGTAATGTAATGTATGTACACAGTGACTGCACCAGCAGAATAGTGAGTGCAGCTCTGGAGTATAATACAGGATCAGTGTAAAACATAAAAATGCATATAGAAAGTCACACGACAATTTATGCAGATCTCAATTTCAGTATTTACACAGTGTTCTCATTGGAGGATTTGGGCTGTAAAATAAATGAACACTGAATTGAGTCCAGGCGTTAGCCATACCATCCATTTAAAAAAAATCTAATTGTCATGTGATATCCTTCATTGTTAATAGTAACATTGTTCTCTGTATTAGGATCCTCTCTGGTTACTGACTATTGTATCTATTGGATATTCAAACAAGCCTAACTTAAGACCCTCACCCAAGCATTAGACCACACAACGATCACTGGGTACAGAGCCTCGGTGAAGGTGGCATTGTAAGTATATAAGTGTCTCATCGAGTCATCCAGCTCATAGAAAGACAGCTGTCCAGCCATATAATCCAGATAGATCCTCACTTTATAGCAGGTAGCTCTGTATACTAATGGGATTTCTTTCGTCGCATGTCTTACTGAATACTGATTCTCAAACCCACGCAGACCCCACGACTTATTATTATTTCCAATTAGGGAATAATTTTCTTTTCTATCTATACTTGCATAGGTCATTCCCACTCTCCATATTCCCTCCTTACTTACTTCTACATCCCAGTAAAGTCTACCATCAGTAAAGCCCTCCTTGCCCAAAACTATAAATTTCTCAAATCTATCAGGTGTTTCTGGACGACCCAGAGTTACACTTTTCCAGGAAGCCATTTTCAGGTCATCTGAGATATGTACATCATTAGAAGCGGTGTTCTCATCCAGCAATATGCCAGAAGCCTCCTGCACATAGTAGCCCTTCTGTAGGCTTGACATGATGTTCAGCATACCAGAGATCAGGGTCTGGCTGATCACATCTTCAGCCAGATCATCAGCTTCAATTGTTTTGAGGTTTCTGTCATCATCCACCACATGAGCAAAGTCCTCTCTGTCTGCTTGTAGGTAGAGTAAGGGATAAGTTATCTCACATAGCTCCTTGATCGTACATATATTCCTGGACAGACTGTCCTGCTTTGATTCCAGCTGTTGGATAAGATCAGAGACCGTTAGCGACACCTGTTCTTGTTGCTTGAAGATCTCGTTCACAACCTGAGTCTCCAAGTTATCGAGCTTCGTCCTAAAGTCTCTAAACTGGATGCCGATTCTCACTAGAATACTGGCTGCTTTTTCGGAGATGTTCCTTAGATGATCCTGGAGACACCGGACTCGCTCTTCAATCTCTTTACTTTCTTCAAGGATACAGTCCCGAATAATCCTTAGTTTTTCTTTTTCCTGTTTAAAGGCTTCATTCAATAATTCAACTTTGTGTCCTCTGTGCTTTTCACCCAGGCAACAAGAAACACACAAACACTCAGCATCCTCAGCGCAGTAATACAGGAGGACCTTCTTGTGCAGAGAACATTTACTGTTCTTGAAGGACTTTGTTGGTTGGATTAAGGTATGTTCTGGGGACTTGCTGTGTACGGTCAGGTGAAGGTCACACAGCGAAGCTTCACACAATAGGCATGTTTTAGTAGCAAGCACAGGAGTGTGAACACAGTACGTACAAAATACCTCACACTCTTCCTGCTCCCCCTGAGAAAGGACATGCTCTGCTATGTTACACAGCGTGGTGTTCCTCTGCAGCACAGGGCGTTCCTGAAACTCAGTTCTGCATTGAGGACAGGTAAAGGCTGCAGATCTCTCTTGTGTATCTAGCACGGCCTCAATACATTCCTGGCAGTAGTTGTGTCCACATTTCAGTGTTGCAGGATCAGTGAAGAGGTTTAGGCAGATAGGACAGGTCAGTTCTTCTTTCAGATCAACAGAAGCCATTGCTGTACGGTAGCGGATAAACTCCATACAGGAAACGGACCTCCTGACGTCACTGGGTCACGTGACATTCTCTTGTCACGTGACTAATTCGTCAGCATGAATAGAAGGGTGGGAAGCTGGAGAGCTCAGGCTGTTTGCAGAGCAGGTGACGGATGGCGGCTCATCACTCAGAGGGGGGGAGAGAGTGTCTGTGCTGGAGGTACATGTGTGTGCTGTGGATATGCTGGGGGGTTCTGTGTGAGACTATGCAGAGGTGGGGGCCATGTAATATTGTATGCAGAATGGGAGGCCGTGTAATATTGTATGCAGAATGGGAGGCCGTGTAATATTGTATGCAGAATGGGAGGCCGTGTAATATTGTATGAAGAGGGGGGCTTTAATATCGTATGCAGGGGGGGGGGGTGCTGTGTAATTTTGTATGCAGAGGGGGGGGGGTGCGGTGTAATTTTGTATACAGAGGGGGGGAGCGGTGTAATTTTGTATGCAGAGGGGGGGTGCGGTGTAATTTTGTATGCAGAGGGGGGGTGCGGTGTAATTTTGTATGCAGAGGGGGGTGCGGTGTAATTTTGTATGCGGGGGGGGCACTGTGTAATTTTGTATACAGGCTGCTATCTGGGGAGGCAAAAAAATAAATAAAAAAAGTGTGTGTGTGTGTATATATATATCAAAGAAAATCCGCAGCACTCCTTAAAGTATAAAAAAATTTGTTGTTTTATTCACACATGTCAAAATAAGACAACGTTTCGGTTCTCTCACAGAACCTGACTTGAGAAAGGTTCTGTGAGAGAACCGAAACGTTGTCTTATTTTGACATGTGTGAATAAAACAACAAATTTTTTTATACTTTAAGGAGTGCTGCGGATTTTCTTTGCTGCTTAAGTCCTGAATCGAGGGACCACCGCGGGCACCTTCACAGCTACAGCTGTATATCAAAAGGAGTGCTGCCTGACTTTTTCTAAGGATATATACACACACACATCACGCTATTTTCCCATATTTCAAATAAACAAAATACCTATCACTCCATGCAAAAATACCCATACTATTAAAATATTTATCCCATTTGGCGAATAGCATAATGTGAAGAAAAAAAAATCTAAATCACTTTTTATCATCTTACTTTCCCAAAAGAACAGGTCAGTTTATCTCATAGGGAACGCTATAAAAACAAAACCCATAAAACCATATAAGGGCTCATGCACACGAACATCATGTTTGATTGCAGCATTGAATGCGTTCTCCTGGCGGCATCAGCGATACCCCGAACGGTGCCATCTTGTGCGGAAGAAAAAAAATAAAGAGACCAGGCGGCATCATATATGTGAAAGTATTAAAAATACTAATAATAAAAAAAAAAACATCCACAGAGCAGACAGACATGACGAGAAGAGACGCATCATGTATGTGCTAAGCTGCCAGCAGAGTAAGTATAATACTAATTATCAGTATAAAGCATCCACAGAGACAATGAGAAGAGATGGTTATTACGAGCTAGATAGATTTAGAGAGTAAAAATAGTTGGGGTCATTTATCAAACTGGTGTAAAGCAGAACTGGCTTGTTGCCCATAGCAACCAATAAGATTCATCCTTTCATTTTCCAAAGGAGCTTGTAAAATGAAAGGTGGAATCTGATTGGTTGCCATGGGCGACTCAGCCAGTTCTACTTTACACCAGTTTGATAAATGACCCCAAGTGTTACGGAGGGAGAGGAGTCTTGGTCATTTAGGCTACATGCACACGTTCAGGATTCATGTGCGGAGAATCCGCACTGAAATCCGCAGGTGTTCGCAGGCAAATCTGTGCGGTCAATCCGCATTACTTGGTGCGGATTTTCCGCATGCGGATTTCGCTAAGTGAATGAAGAAAATCCGGTCAGGAAAAAAAAAAATTATTGACATGTCGCGGATTTTAAAATCCGCACCGCAGGTCAAAATCCGTGCGGAAAAAATCCGCATCGTGTGCATTGAGAGTTTCAAATTCTCATAGAATACAATGTACATGACCTACGGTGCGGATTTTCCGCACGCAAATCCGCGCGCAAAATCCGCACGCAATCCTGATCGTGTGCAGGGGGCCTTACACGGTCACCCCTGCAGTTTCTGCACAGTGTGCCAGGCCGGGTCATAGCAGCCATTTACACAGGCTGTGCGTGTCACTGACGGCTCTGCATCACAGTCACAGATTCCCACACAATCTCTCTGCGCAAACGAAATCTGACCCTGTAGTGACTGCGCGCTCTTGTATTTAGTGCGGTACAAGACTTGGCTTTTTCTATTTTAATTTTTTTGTGTGTGCATTTTATAGAGCAGGTAATCATTACACACTATTTTGGTGAGTATTTGAGAAAACTTACCACGGAAAATACAATTTTGAAATGTAATTCAATTTCTTCCCTCAGGCTGTGTACAAACACCATTCATGTGTGTATTTACAAAAAAGGTCCATCACAGACAGATCAGGTGTGTGGTAGACAGACGTAGATTTGGTTAGCAAATGTTTGTAAAAGAAAATGACATTTCTAGGTTCGTCCACTAGTAACGTGTCCGCTCCTGCCGCCACTGCAAACCCACCACAGCCAGACATCATCTCCTGCACCTTGTCCGTCATGTTCCAGACTGTACTGCCACCAACTACTAGCACCACACAGCCAGACATCTTCTGCACCTTGTCCGTCATGTTCCATACTGTACTGCCACCAACTACTAGCACCACACAGCCAGACATCTCCTGCACCTTGTCCGTCATGTTCCATACTGTACTGCCACCAACTACTAGCACCACACAGCCAGACATCTCCTGCACCTTGTCCGTCATGTTCCATACTGTACTGCCACCAACTACTAGCACCACACAGCCAGACATCTCCTGCACCTTGTCCGTCATGTTCCATACTGTACTGCCTCCAACTACTAGCACCACACAGCCAGACATCTCCTGCACCTTGTCCGTCATGTTCCATACTGTACTGCCACCAACTACTAGCACCACACAGCCAGACATCTCCTGCACCTTGTCCGTCATGTTCCATACTGTACTGCCACCAACTACTAGCACCACACAGCCAGACATCTCCTACACCTTGTCCGACATGTTCCATACTGTACTGCCATCAACTACTACCACCACACAGCCAGACATCTCCTGCACCTTGTCCGTCATGTTCCATACTGTACTGCCACCAACTACTAGCACCACACAGCCAGACATCTCCTGCACCTTGTCCGACATGTTCCATACTGTACTGCCACCAACTATTAGCACCACACAGCCAGACATCTCCTGCACCTGGTCCGACATGTTCCATACTGTACTGCCACCAACTACTAGCACCACACAGCCAGACATCTCCTGCACCTTGTCCGTCATGTTCCATACTGTACTGCCACCAACTACTAGCACCACACAGCCAGACATCTCCTACACCTTGTCCGTCATGTTCCATACTGTACTGCCACCAACTACTAGCACCACACAGCCAGACATCTCCTGCACCTTGTCCGTCATGTTCCATACTGTACTGCCACCAACTACTAGCACCACACAGCCAGACATCTCCTGCACCTTGTCCGTCATGTTCCATACTGTACTGCCACCAACTACTAGCACCACACAGCCAGACATCTCCTGCACCTTGTCCGTCATGTTCCATACTGTACTGCCACCAACTACTAGCACCACACAGCCAGACATCTCCTACACCTTGTCCGACATGTTCCATACTGTACTGCCATCAACTACTACCACCACACAGCCAGACATCTCCTGCACCTTGTCCGTCATGTTCCATACTGTACTGCCACCAACTACTAGCACCACACAGCCAGACATCTCCTGCACCTTGTCCGTCATGTTCCATACTGTACTGCCACCAACTACTAGCACCACACAGCCAGACATCTCCTGCACCTTGTCCGTCATGTTCCATACTGTACTGCCACCAACTACTAGCACCACACAGCCAGACATCTCCTACACCTTGTCCGTCATGTTCCATACTGTACTGCCATCAACTACTACCACCACACAGCCAGACATCTCCTGCACCTTGTCCGTCATGTTCCATACTGTACTGCCACCAACTACTAGCACCACACAGCCAGACATCTCCTGCACCTTGTCCGTCATGTTCCATACTGTACTGCCACCAACTACTAGCACCACACAGCCAGACATCTCCTGCACCTTGTCCGTCATGTTCCATACTGTACTGCCACCAACTACTAGCACCACACAGCCAGACATCTCCTACACCTTGTCCGTCATGTTCCATACTGTACCGCCACCAACTACTAGTGTAGTGTCCCACTAGGTAGGAGTGGGCACTACACAAGGGTCAATTGGGTAGCGTGTACTTCTACTCACAAGGGACCGTGATATTGTATTTATCTATGCATTTAATGTCATTTACTGTGTGTTTTTACATGCAATAGTTCCCCTGTCATATGTTTACCAGGCCTAGTTGGGTGTAATTTAGCATTCCAGACACTAGAGGGAGATAGGGAACCCCTAGTATAAATGTCCAGGCCCAGACAGGGAGTGGTTAGGTCATAGTCAGGAGTCTGTGGAGACAGAAGTGAGAAGGCACCAGCCCAGGATATGCTGAGGGCCTCCTCCTGACATGCAGCTGGACAGTCATGGTTTCTAGCTGCACCAAGGGGCTAGATGAAGTACAGCCTGCTTGGAGACCGAGTTCATTCCAGGGGACTAGAGGATTTACCTCGTCAGCCTGAAGCTCCTGAGGCTAAGTTTAGCTCAGTTGAGTCACCCCAGCAGAAGGACAGAACCTCCTGGGAGAAACCCACAGTCCTGCACCATTCAAGTAAGGATATTACAAGCAAAGATAAGTAACACTGATGGGCAGAGGCATTAGAAAGCAAAGCAAGGATTTAATACAAGAGGAAGATATATATATTACCAAGGATTTAAGCCACCATTTAGGCATCCGGGCCTTGGGATAGAAAGCCAGACAGGAGTTCTAGAAAGAACAGTGTACGCTATTTCTGAGGAAAGGTACAACCTGATTCTGAGCGTGTTGTGGATTTACCCTCTGAGTATCTTGCATAATCAATACCTGCCATCTTGGGAAAATAAGCCTGCTTGTGAAGCTTGTGATCTAAAAGACTGTGTTACCATCTGTATGTACAAAGTTGGACTGTTAAGTAAAGCAACGTTTGGTTCACTATACCATCTGTGTACCTCACTTATTCCAACTACAAACCGGTGTGCCACCGTCAAAGGCACTGGCGTCACGAACCTTAAAGGGACCTTGCCCCAGGCACTCAAAATACCCGTAACATCCAGGGCACCTCATCCACCATCAGGCCTGGTCCCTACATACAGAGTGTGCCCCAGAGGAACCGTGTCTACCTCTCCTTCACTGCCACATGCCTGCCCAGGGTTCTCCAATACAGTGAGCAACCCTCGATTGCCAATAACAGTGACCTCACTTCGCTATACCCTGCAGGTCTGGCGTGTTGCACTAGCACCACACAGCCAGACATCTCCTGCACCTTGTCCATCATGTTCCATACTGTACTGCCACCAACTACTAGCACCACACAGCCAGACATCTCCTGCACCTTGTCCGTCATGTTCAATACTGTACTGCCACCAACTACTAGCACCACACAGCCAGACATCTCCTGCACCTTGTCCGTCATGTTCAATACTGTACTGCCACCAACTACTAGCACCACACAGCCAGACATCTCCTGCACCTTGTCCGTCATGTTCAATACTGTACTGCCACCAACTACTAGCACCACACAGCCAGACATCTCCTGCACCTTGTCCGTCATGTTCCATACTGTACTGCCACCAACTACTAGCACCACACAGCCAGACATCTCCTGCACCTTGTCAGTCATGTTCCATACTGTACTGCCACCAACTACTAGCACCACACAGCCAGACATCTCCTGCACCTTGTCAGTCATGTTCTATACTGTACTGCCACCAACTACTAGCACCACACAGCCAGACATCTCCTGCACCTTGTCAGTCATGTTCTATACTGTACTGCCACCAACTACTAGCACCACACAGCCAGACATCTCCTGCACCTTGTCCATCATGTTCCATACTGTACTGCCACCAACTACTAGCACCACACAGCCAGACATCTCCTGCACCTTGTCCATCATGTTCTATACTGTACTGCCACCAACTACTAGCACCACACAGCCAGACATCTCCTGCACCTTGTCCATCATGTTCTATACTGTGCTACCACAAGTGCCTCTACCATTCTCACTACACAGCCAGACATTATTTGATATTGAAATCCAGCCTTGTCCATGTTGTTCCATACTGTACAGCCATTTATGTTGACGCACCACTGCTGCTTCCACCACTACAGCGAGACATCTGCTGCTTTGCCCGCATCATGTTCCAAACTGTATTGCCGCTGATGACAACTCGCCACTGCCGCTATCACCATCTCACAGCCAGTTATCTGTCGCAGTTATGTCCGCCCTGATCTGTATTGGAAATGTAGGCAACACCAATTTAGGACCTGTGCCTCATAATAGAATACATGTTGGAAGGCCATTTAAAAAAAAAACAAAAAAAAAACAAACCACTTTTTACGTAGAAAAGGTCTGTCTGGGGTATGGGAAATAGACAGTTCACAGTGATCAGGCTAAACCCCATGCCTGGAGAGGACCTCACCAGCAGGAGAACTGATGGGGAAACATGCTGAGCTTTCCTTTGACAATGATGACGGTGAAATCACAGTTTACCGCCAAAGTCTTGCAATCTGAATGTATACTTTGGTGGGAACAATTCACGGATAACTCTTGATAAATAGAAAATTTGAGGCGATACTTTATTTTTCTCGTACACTGTGAGGCAGAAGTTTCTCAGTGATTAGAGGCTCATCTGAGCTCAAACCCTGTTCTCACAGGACTCGGGGTGAAGTGCGTCCATGATATGGATTCATGTTTCTACCGCTCATCTTTTCCACTTTATTGAGCAAAATTTATTGTAATTGATCCCATACCACAAAGGGTTAAGAAGGTCCTTACAGAGTATGGAGTTTAGCCAATTCACTTTGAATCAGCTAAATCCCATCATAGTTCTGGACCTGACCACCAGGAGGCTGAGAGGTCCGTACCAGGCATGGGAAATAGACAGCTCCTATAGAGTCCGCTATTTCCCATACTTGGTAAGGACCAGGTCTGTACCGTGTATGGAGTTTAGACAAAACCTGTACAGGAGGTCTGACTGCTTCCGCAGGGCGTGTTCTAGCTTCATGTACGCAACTCTGTTTTCACTCCCTGTTAACTCCTTGCATACGTTCACACTAGCGTTTTTTCTGTCATAGATCAGCAAAAACGCTTCTGTTATGAACGGATCCGGTTGTATTATCTTTAAGATAGCCATGACAGATCAGTCAAGAACACCACTAAAAGTCAATGGGGGAAGGAACAGTTTTATATCGTGTCCGAGAAAACGGATCCGTCCCCATTGACTTACATTGCGAGTCATGACAGATCCATCTTGCTCCGCATCCCAGGACGCACTCAAAAACACTGCTTGCTGCGGTTTTGTGTGTGTCATGGCAGCACTAATAAACAGAATGGAATATATTCTGGGGCAAGTTTTGTCCCCATTGACAATAAATGGTGACAAAACGGAAGCGGTTTCTTCCGCTATTGAGATCCTATGATGGATCTAAATAGCGGAAATTGAAAATGCTGGTTACTCTGAACTGAATCTTGGAAGTACGGAAGCGGAAACAATGTCTATTGATTGCATTGGTGAATTTTGTAATTATTTCTATAAAAGTGCGGACTAAGCTTCAGTTGTAAATAACTTACCAAACAATTGCTCTATTAAGTCAGGCTTAAAGGAACGGGGGGTCAGAAAATGGCATTTATCATGTAGACAAAGTTAATGCCAGGCACTTACTAATGTATTGTGATTGTCCATATTGCCTCCATTGCTGGCTAGATTTAAGCCCTGATTACATCTTCGTTTAGAGATCTGCCAGGCTGTTCTGACACAGAGCAGCTTGCTGGATCTCCTGGAAATGGTGTTGCCGGGTCTTTTATTTTACTGCCGGATTCCCTTTGGCTGAAATGGGTGATCCAGCAGATTTGTAGCAAAAAATGCTGGGTTTCAGCCGGAAGAAAAACGTTGCATGCAGCCATTAAAGTCCAGCCTAAATCTGCATTTTTTCTGTAAATTGGCCAGATGCCCTGCAGTCAATGGAAATCAGCTGTGAAGTAGAGGATCCAACAACACCGTTAAGGAGATGCGGCAGGCTACTCTGTGCTGGAACAGCTTGCCAGATCCTCCGGAACAGCCTGCCAGATCCTCCGGAACAGCCTGCCAGATCCTCCGGAACAGCCTGCCAGATCCTCCGGAACAGCCTGCCAGATCCTCCGGAACAGCCTGCCAGATCCTCCGGAACAGCCTGCCAGATCCTCCGGAACAGCCTGCCAGATCTCCAAAGATGTAAATGCCTCTCTAATAGCTGGGACGGTGGGAATGCTCATTGGCACTTATGCGCAGAAGCTCCCGTCCGCCTCGTATCGGCACTGCAGGAGTAGCCATACCTGCACACTATAGGAAAAAATAGAGCTGGCCTAGACCATGGGAGTGCACATATGCACACATGCGCAGCAGCCCCCATCCAGACCACCTCATATCTGTGTCGCAGCAGTGGCCGCAAACCCTGGAAACGAGCAGTGTATAATGCAATGGAACAATGAATCAAGACAGCAAAGGAGGCAATATAGACAATCACAATACATTAGTAACTTTATCCACATGATAAATGCCATTTGCTGAAGTGGGACAACCCCTTTAAAAACAAAATTAAAAAGTGAAGCTGGCTACCATAGGATGAGGGTCTTCAACCTGCAGCTTTCCCCCACTACTCCCTGCATGCCTTGAGAGCCAAGTGGACTTCTG
Organism: Bufo gargarizans; assembly: GCF_014858855.1. Lineage (NCBI taxonomy): Eukaryota > Metazoa > Chordata > Amphibia > Anura > Bufonidae > Bufo > Bufo gargarizans. The sequence goes on from NC_058085.1 coordinate 43,287,700, forward strand.
ACAGCTGAAGAGCCACAGGTTGCAGAATCTCATGTCTGTCCCATCCCTCTGGTTCATGGACAAGGTAAACCTGTGCAGGGATATAGGCAACATGGCATTAGTAAGCCAAGGAGGGCACGCTCATGTGCCAAACCAGGCAGTCCCAGGACTGGGGAAAGAAGAGGATGTAGAGGTACAGACCAGCACTAGGATGAGGCCTATTACTGTATTGTATTCTTGTATTTTTTATTTTATTTTTAGCTTTAAAGCAGTAGGAGATTGTGGAAGCGTTCATCTCCATAGTCATTTGTATCGCCATCCTCAGGACAGCGATACAGATGCCGGTGCTTCGGCGGGGCAGGGGAGACTCCCTCCCCTGTTCTTCTGATAGGCCGCAGGCACTAATGCCTGCAGCCTATCAGATGCCGGCGCAGGCAGCGCAATGACGTCATTATCATCGTGCCGCTTGAGCCGGGCAGCACACAGCAGGGACACAGGCCAGAAGAGGCCTGCATCACATCACTGCTGATGGAGGTAAGTATGTGTTTTCTTTTTTTTTGGAGGGGGGAGGCTGCCACTATCGGGGCATCTGAGAAATCTTACAGCCCCATTTTTTTTTTGGGGGGGGGGGGCACTCTGGGGGCATTTCTTACTGGCACTTTATGGGGGGCAACATGGGGGAGAGGAGCACTATGGGGGCATCAGGGGGCTCTAAAGGGGCTTTTTTTCAATTGACAAATTATGGAAGGCACTATAGGGGAGAACGGCACTATGGGGCATCTGGTGGCACTATAGGGGTATTATTTGGAGGCACTATGGGGAAGTGGGGGTTCTAAAGGGGCCTTTTTTCTTATTGGCACATTATGGGGGTCATTATGGCATCTGGTGGCACTTAGGGGGCATTTTTTACTGGCACATTATGGGAGGCACTATAGGGGAGAACGGTACTATGGGGCATTATTTGGGGGCACTATGGGGGAGTGGAGCACTATTGGGGCATATGGTGGCACTTAGAAGGGGCATTTTTTACTGGCACATTATGGGGGGCACCATGGGAGAGAGGAGCACTATGGAGGCATCTGGGGGCTCTAAAGGGTCTTTTTTTAATTGACACATTATGGGGGGCACTATAGGGGAGAACAGCACTATGGGGCATCTGGTGGCACTATAGGGGCACTATGGGGAAGTGGGGGCTCTAAGGGGGCCTTTTTTCTTATTGGCACATTATGGGGGGCACTATGGGATCTGGTGGCACTAAGGGGGCATTTTTTACTGGCACATTATGGGAGGCAATATAGGGGAGAGCAGCACTATGGGGCATTATTTGGGGGCACTATGGGAAAGTAGAGCACTATTGGGGCATATGGTGGCACTTAGAAGGGGCATTTTTTACTGGTACATTATGCGGGAGAGGAGCACTTTAGGGAAATCTGCTGGGGGCACTAAGAAGGGGCATTTTTTGCTGGCATATTATGGGGGACACTATGGGGAAGGGGGAGAGGAGCACTATGAGGGCATTTACTGGGGCACTATATAGGGGTATTTTATACTGGCATACATTATGGGGACATTAGCTCAACTGCGGGCACTAAGCGGGGGTAGGAGGTATGCAGAGCTTTACTACTACTGGGGGGCTATGAGGAACATGATTACTAGTATGGGCACTATAGGGGCATTATTACTACTAAGTGTGCTCTGGCAGAGAATTATTTCTATTGGTGTGATTTTGGGGAGCACTGTTACTTTGGGGGGCACCCTGCCACAGTATCAGCTTAGCACAATTATTTTTGGGGGACATTATCTTTATACTATTAGTGTCTGGGTGCAGTTATTTTTTAGAGCACTGTGTGCCAATAATTATTGAAGGGGGCACAATCTGTGTGGAAGTAGTATTTCCAGGGGGACTGTTTCTGCAGTATAGTATTGGGGGCACAGCGGGCACAGTATTGGGGGCACTATCTGTGTGGTAGTAGTATTCCCAGGGGGACTGTTTCTGCAGTATAGTATTGGGGGCACAGCGGACACAGTATTGGGGGCACAATCTGTGTGGTGGTAGTAGTATTTCCAGGGGGACAGTTTCTGCAGTATAGTATTGGGGGCACAGCGGGCACAGTATTGGGGGTGGCAGGAAAGGGTGTTCAGAAGATGTGAAGATGATGGAAATGTGGGAAACTAATGTCTGTTTGTCAATCTCTGCAGAGATGGGAGATGGCTGAAAAATCATCATGGCGGTCTGGTCTGAATGGAGAAGATAAAGAAAGAGAACGTCTACAACAAAGGTGACATCACTGGATGTAGGAGGTATGTGGCGCTATGTAGGAGAGGAGATGCTCTGGCTCCTCCCCCTGACATTTGCAGAAGGAGGATTCAGAGCTGGGTGAGGATGGCCAAAGGGGGCAGCAGGCCACGGGCGGGTGGCAGATGATGGGGGGAACCACAGGCCTTGAGCAGGATCTGGGGAGGGAGGAGAGCGAAGGGAGCTTCCTGGCTGTAGCCTGCTGTTTATTGTATAATGTAAAGCAGGCAGTACAGCCAGGACAGGCCTCCCCTCTCCGTATGATGTGTAGAGACAGGCCGAGGGTGTCTTTGGTACTCACAGTTTTTCATATACCCTGGGCAGGCATACAGCAGTGATGGAGAGTCTGGCACATGGATCCTCTGGGGCACACTCTGTGTATAGGGACCAGGCCAGATGGTAGGTGAGGTGCCCTGGGTGTTACAGGTTTAATGTGCCTGAGGCAAGATCCCTTTAAGTTTGTGACGCCAGTGCCGGTAACGGTGGCACACCGATTTATTGAAGCAATAATAGAGGAACACAAGTTGCAGTGAAGTAAAACTTCTGTTTACTGAAACAGTTCAACTATTTACAGTCTTTGGTCAGTTCCACATGTAAAATGTTGTAACAGGCAGGCTTCATACAAAACGGCAGGCAATGTCCTTGCAAGATACTCAGAGAGAATAAACACTTACAGATCAGGCTGCACTTTTCCTCAGATCCTGTTTGTCTTGCTCTAAGGCCCGTATGACCTATTGCTGGCTTTATCCTTGGGTAAAGGAACCTTCCTCTGGTATATGTCTCCTTGTTGTAAAATATATCCTTCTGCCCAGGGGCGTAGCTAAAGGCTCATGGGCCCTGGTGTAAGATTTCAGCTTGGGCCCCCATTTCCACAGTACTTTGTGACCAGGGGCAGGGAAGCACATAGACTTTGTGCTGCCTGAGGCAAAAATTTTAACGGCACACCCCTACAGCCAAAGTCTTGACCCTTCCCTCCAGCCAGATCTCTAACTTGACCAGCATGTACTTTCCATAATACCAGTGTACAAGGGCCTTTGGGCCCCCTGAGGCTCCTGGGCCCGGTAGCGACTGCTACCTCTGCACCCCCTATAGCTACGCCCCTGCTTCTGCCCTTCAGCTCTCTGTTTGGCTGGAATAAACTTGACTCTGCTCTGTACTTTCACAGGAACTGGGATTTCTCAGGAGGCAAACTCTTCCCCTGGATGCAACTTCTGGACTTCTTTTGCTCAGAAACCTCAGGCAGGCTAGACTGCACTAACTAGCCTCCTGGACTATAATACACTCCCTCTTTCCTGTCTGGGCCTACCTATATATACTAGGGGTTCCCTAGCACCCTCTATTGTCTAGGAGGAGGAACCACCCCTAACAGGCCTGATACAGGAAATACACAGGAAAAATCACATAAAACATCATATAAAATACAATGGCCATGTTCCACAGAAGTTGGAGAATAACATGGCCATATTGACCCTTGTGTAGTGCCCACATTTACCTAGTGGGACACTACATTTGTTGGGAGTGGCCTATTATATGTAGGAGGGGATTTTTAATAATGGGCGGGGCCGCATTATTTTGTTCCTACAGAGCTTTTAGAAATGGCCAAGTAAAAGAATCAGCGCAACTACGCCCCCCTCCAGCATTTTTAAATATAAAGGGGGCTTTGAAAAAAGGGCAGGCAAAAGAATTGGCACAGGGCACTACATGTGCCACATTTTTTTGCCTTTCGGACCCCCCCCATGACAAAATTCCTGGGTGCTCCCCTGAACCCAACCCAACCCAACTTCCCTGCGGAGAGGACTACATCAGCTCGTGTTGTGAAGGTACAGCATCACGGAGCATGGCAGGTATACTGTGACACTATTTGCACAATTCATTGCATAGTCCAGACTGCCAGGTTCAACCACAGCTACAGGTCTGAGCCGTAACAGGAGTCCCCAAGAGTCATATCATTTGCCCTAGCATGGAAAGTTGCCCCCCGCAGACAGTCTCTTGTTAATGCCTTGCAACGCCAATCCAGGGATTGCAAACCAGACCTGCCAAATAGCCATAAACTGCCCATTCCCTTTCCCATTGAAGAACGAGTTGTACTTGCACAGTCACTCTTCATTATAGCCAAAGAGCTATCAAGGTCATCCACATCCGGTCTACCAATCATCGGGGATAGAAATTTTACAAGCCACAATGATCACACAATTTTGAAAAGTGTTAACAGGGTTGTCTGAGATTCTGGGCAAATCTGTTAGCACCTAGAGCACAGCGTGAAGTAAAAGTCACCAAGAAGGTGTGTCAATTTTTCTTTTTGGCTCATATCTCATCAGCTATTAATAAAAAAATGTATTGATGTGGCTGTATGAGGCCTTACTCACATGAGAGAAACTTTTTTCAGGTCGTTTATAAATTGCATTATGCATAAAGATTGCTATGCAAGTTTAAATTACTGTATTTTTCGGTTTATGCTACGCACCTGATAAGATGCACCTAGGTTTTAGAGGAGGAAAATCAGAAAAATATATTTTCCATCCTCAATCTTCATCAGATCTCAGATCAGACCCCCAATCCTTGATCAGACCCCCCCAATCAGATTCCCAGATCAGACCCCCCCCCCTCCCGACTCCCAGTACTCATCAGACCTCAGACATAAAATAAGCTTACTTCTCCTGCTCCAGACAGCGTGTCCTTCCTGCACTCACCGCTCCCCGAGCAGCACTAGACCTGATGAAGCACATCACACAGCACAGAACCTCAGGGTGACATTTTGGTGCAGATTTTGTTTGTCTTTATTTCCATTTCAGCACGGTCGCTCAGTGGTTAGCACTGTTGCCTTGCAGCACTGGGGTCCTGTGTTCGAATCTGACCAATGGCAATAGCATGGAGTTCATATATTCTCCCCGTGTTTGCTTGGGTTTCCTCCTTGTACTCCAATTTCCTCCCACACATCAAAGACATTCTGATAGGGAACTTAGATTGTGAGCCCCCATTGGGGACAGTGTGATGCTAATGTCTGTAAAGCAATGCGGAATAAGTCAGCTCTATATAAGTGCATATAATAAATAAATACATTTCATGGATTAGATCGGAAATGAGTGACAAATGAACATCCTCGCTGGAGATATGACTTTCTTCTCCAGATCATCCAGCATTCTCTTGATGCTTTGAAATCAAGACAGTAGTCTTTTAAATTTTTTTAAATTTAAAGTTAAGTTATGGTGCTTTAAAGTGGCTGAAAAATAACACGGAGGAGCCACTTACAAGAGAGCAGTAATTATTCCTGACTTGGTAGTTCTCCCAGCTGGGATCTGTTTACCAGACTGCAGCAGTGATGTCATATCGACAACACATGACTGCTGCAGCCAATCACTGGCCTCAGCAGTGCTCCACAGTCATGTGTTGTCGACGTAACATTACGATAGCCAAGTAAACATACCCTAAGCAGGAGAACCAGAGTGGCAGTGTGGAATCTGCCATGTAAGTAAGGATCAATTCTTTATTACAAGAGGACACCCTGCCTCGTTGGGTTTGTCTAGTTATTTATCCTTGATGCACACTTAGATGTGTGAAATGCTTCATATGAATAGAAAATTCGGGTTCCAGTGATGACCAATTTGGTTTATGGTTTGATATTAAGACAGATTTTAAGCAGTCATACAGTATTCTACACCCAAGGTTTTGCATATTAAAAGGCCTAAATTTAATAAAAATGGGTGAGTTTTCAAACTAAAAAAGGGTGGGCTAAAGCAGTAGTAGTGCCCAATAGAATCAAATAAAAATGGCCAAATTGTACGTGAGACAAACCAGCAAAAGCAGAAGAAACCCCTATGGTTTATTGAAGTACTCCAAGGCTTACTAATGACCACCAGTCGAGTGCACATAACTAAACTCAAACTCAACCAACCTCCAATCATGGCACCAAAAGTCCTGTTACTCAGGTCAATACAAGGCCAATATCTAAAACTTTTTGAAGGCCTACAATTGGTCAACCAGAGCTTGGTTTACAAGACCTTTATCATGGCCCGATACAAAGAATGGTGCGCACTGAATAATTATTACCATCGCTCACCCTGTATTCAGTTTTCAAATTGTTGGGATGTCCTGCCGCCGACACCGACAAACGAGGATTCTTAGTAGCATGAAAGACTGTCACATTTACATGGGGCAATTATTGCACACAAACATTTGTACCAATGTTCTTTCCCAATAATTGGCCCAATTCTTGTCCTGGATAAAAAAATAAAAATAAAAAAAAGCCCTAACAAGAAAGGCCTGTTGTAGTGACAAATTCTCCTGGAGTCTTTGGTGTATAAAATCCTCTCTCCTGTCATAGTAAAAGGCAGCCAAACACAATCATCAGACAACAGCTCTGTCTCTCCAACTCCCCTATAGGTACTTCAGTTTGGCTGACTGAGTATATGTTGTCAATGGAAACGAGGAGAAAGCCACTGTCAGACAATCTGGCAATGGCTTATCTCCTGGGAGAACGAGGAGGGGGAACAAAAAAAAAGTTTTAAAAAATAATTTGCGGTTGCGCAATCCTTTTCCCGACCAGCACCCATGAGGGGAGAGTCAGGAGCTCCCCATACACATCAGCTTGTTGGTTGGTTCGACCAGCAATACATTAATGTGCATGGGTCTAGAGAGCAGCTATTACACAGCACAGAAATGTGGCTGGAATTAGCTACTGACCCTTCCTGCACATGTAATAATGGGCTACGGGTGCAGCTCAAACCATTTTACACACTTTCAAACAAAATAAATGAGTGTAGCTATCCAAGATATGAAATAATGTTCTGGCCTTCAAGGCCCAAAGGGGTGGGGGGGATAAGTTGAAGTACCAAAAGCATCTCTTTCACATACCTTGATATGCCTTTTTTCTCCTCATTGACTAGTCTTTTCCACACAAGGAATATCACCCTAAGCCAAGCAATATACTTTCTTGGGAGATATATGCCACTGTGTGTTATGTAGGCATACATTTACAGAATTGCAGAAATGAGGTCTGAACAGAGCCTAAGGTCTGTATTATACTAACAGATTATCTGACCAATTTCTGTCCAAATCAGACCCAAAATTGGTGTGTATAACAAAAGATCTGTGTGTGTAAATGGCCATCTGACCAATGACTGGTCAGAAAATCTCTAAGATAACCTGTTGTGTAATACAGCTCTAAAACACAGTACATTGTTTTCCTCGGATATGGTCATGCTACGTGGCTCGTATGTCAAGTCGATAAACCTGTTATACCACAATGAGTTGCAGAACAAACATGCGTGTAGCCCAGTGAGTTAGAAATGTATTGGTAGACAGAATACGCTTCCAGGAGTGGCACGCACTTTGCACTTTCCTGCTATGACTGTACACTTAGAGATGGTGGATTTTACCCTTAAGCAGGAGGGTCTGCTCTGCTCCATCTGCATGGAGATCTATATCCTGTAACCCTAAGATGTGGACACAGCTTCTGTATATCTTGCATAAGAAAATCATGGGACAATCAGGAAGGAGAATACACCTGTCCCGAATGCAGATGGAAGTTTCGGAGAAGACCTGAACTCAAAATAAATGTGAGACTTGGGAATATAGCCAAATACATTCATTGTCTCCAACCAAAGCAGGAGGAGACCAATATGTTTTGTTCTTACACTCCTGATCTTACAGTCAATGTCCGCTCCACGCATGAAGAAGGTTTGGTTGATAATTTGCGGAATGAGATCGACAAAGAGGCAGAAAAAGTATCTGCCAATTCTCCAGAAAAGTCAAAGCTGCCCAATCTTCAAGAAGAAGCCAAGGGCTATGACTATGAGGAGACCATGAACTACCTCCTACCAAGTACTTTCACACTGGCGTTTTGGTTTCTGTTTGTGAGATCCGTTCAGGGCTCTCACAAGCGTCCAAAACGGATCAGTTTTGCCCTAATGCATTCTGAATGGAAAAGGATCCGCTCAGAATGCATCAGTTTGCCTCCGTTCCGTCTCCATTCCGCTTTTGAGGCGTACACCAAAACGCTGGTGTCCATCTGACGAAGCTGAGCCAAATGGATCCGTCCTGACACACAATGTAAGTCAATGGGATGAATCCATTTTCACTGACACAATAGAAAACTGATCCGTCCCCCACTGACTTTCAATGGTGTTCAAGACAGATCCGTTTTGGCAATGTTAAAGATAATACAAACGGATCCGTTCTGAAAGGATGCAGACGGTTGTATTATCTGAACGGATGCATCTGTGCAGATCCATGACGGATCCTCACCAAACGCCAGTGTGAACAGTTTCATCATCATTAAAGAAATCACAGAAGACGACTACCAGTCCTACAATGTTGACAAGGTGACTGTACATGAAATGGTTGTGAGCGGTGAAAAAGTCGACCCTCAGCAGCAACGGAGAAGGAGGGAGCAAGGAAAATCATCTGAGCTACGTGAAAAGGTTGATGTTCTGCTTAGAAATCTCAAGGACCAGGTGGGATTAACACTTGAGAGAATCCAAAGTGACATCTGCAAGTATAAAGAGAAACTTTCATCCCACTTCTTACATTTTACGTTACGCCATACAAGGAGTCGTGCAGAGCTATGATCAGCATGTCTGGTGAGGATCGTGAGATAGGCATCACATCTGAAGAAACCTTTATTCTGTATATCATGCTGAGTTTAGATTTTTCTATTATTTTTGTTATCTCAATGATTCCTGTACTTACTGATATCTTTATTTCATAGACGTTAAAAGGGCACAAGTCTTAATAGTCACTATTAGTAATGTGCAGTGATCACAATGATGCTTGCCTTTGTGTTATATTTTGTAAAAAATCTATAGTGTAATAAAAAAAAATCTGATATCTATTATACTGTTCTAGTGATGGTTAATGTAACGAAACATAGGATCGCTGAGTATTAAGCCGTATACAGTCAGGTCCATAAATATTGGGAAGTCGACACTATTCTAACATTTTTGGCTCTATACACCACCACAATGGATTTGAAATGAAACAAACGAGATGTGCTTTACCTGCAGACTGTCAGCTTTAATTTGAGGGTATTTACATCCAAATCAGGTGAACGGTGCAGGAATTACAGCAGTTTGCATCTGTGCCTCCCACTTGTTAAGGGACCAAAAGTAATGGGAGCTGTGAAGCTCTGTATTCAGGGCAGGAGGTAACCTCTCGGCTACAGAAGGGTGTCGGGATCTCAGTCTCCCCTGCGTGATGATGAAGTACATTATGGGGTACTGTGCTATGGCGCTCCACACTATTGGGAAGAGCTAGATGCATCGCAAAGCTATATCTTTTAAGAAATGTTAGCTATATCTTTTAAGAAATGTTTAGAAGGTTAAGAAATGACAAGCTCAGAGTCTTGTCTACAAATGCTCGCAGTCTAGGGAATAAGATCAATGAACTTGAGGCTATAATGACATCTGAGAATATAGATGTTGTGGCTGTTACTGAGACGTGGTTCAAGGGGAGTAATGACTGGGATACATCAATACCAGGGTTCTCTCTATACAGGAAAGACAGAGTAGGCAAGAAGGGGGGAGGGGTGGCCCTGTATGTGAAAGATAGCATAAAATCTAATTTGATACAAGTTAGCGAGAACAATTTGGAGTCAGTTTGGGTTACCATGCAGCTTGATAATCATAAGGTAACTCATGTAGGTCTGATATATAGACCACCTAGCCAAGTCAAAGAATTAGATGATCTACTAGTTGAGGAAATAGCTAAAATGACATTGAAGGGGGAAGTTATCATTATGGGAGACTTCAATCTTCCAGATGTAAACTGGAAAACCAAAATAGCTAGTTCTGCCAGGAGTACAGATATTCTAAATTCCCTACTGGGATTATCTCTACAGCAAGTAGTGGAGGAGCCAACCCGGAAGGAGGCCATTTTAGATTTAGTATTCACAAATGGGAATTTGGTATCTGATATTACTGTAGGGGAAAGCTTGGGATCTAGTGATCACCAGTCAGTGTGGTTTACTATAAGTACAGTGACTGAGTCACACCACACAAAAACAAAAGTTTTAGATTTTAGAGAAACTGACTATTCTAAAATTAGATTAGTGGTACACAAGTCCCTATCAGACTGGAACAGTTTCATTGGAGTCCAGGAGAAATGGGACTACTTAAAAGTGGCACTATTGAAGGCAACAGAAAATTGCATTAGGCTTGTCAGTAAAAGCAAAAAAAGGAAGAGACCACTGTGGTACTCAGCAGAAGTGGCCAAAATCATTAGAAACAAAAAGATAGCATTTAGGAATTATAAAAAAAAAAAATATGAGGATGACAGACACATTTATAAGATTAGGCAGAGAGAGGCCAAACAAGTTATAGGAGCTTCTGAAGCACAGGCAGAAGACAAATTAGCTCAGTCAGGGAAAAAAGGCGATAAGACATTCTTCAGATACATAAATGAAAAAAGGAAACTAAAACAAGGAATTACCAAATTAAAAACTAAAGAAGGAAGGTATATGGAAGAAGATAAAGAACTAGCTGACTGCCTCAATGAATACTTCTGTTCAGTTTTTACAAAGGAAAATGAAGGAGAAGGACCTCAGTTAGGAAAGAAGACTAATGAATCTTTTGACGCATGTGTCTTTACAGAGGAAGAGGTTCTAAGTCAACTGTCTAAAATTAATACAAATAAGTCACCTGGGCCTGATGGGATACACCCAAAGCTATTAAAAGAGCTCAGCGGTGAACTAGCAAAACCATTAACAGATTTATTTAACCAATCACTGGCAACAGGAGTCGTCCCAGAAGATTGGAAATTAGCAAATGTTGTGCCCATTCACAAGAAAGGTAGTAAGGAGGAATCGGGCAACTATAGGCCAGTAAGCCTGACATCAATAGTGGGGAAATTAATGGAAACCATACTTAAGGAGAGGATTGTGGACCATCTAAATTCCCATGGATTGAAAGATGAAAAACAGCATGGGTTTACTTCAGGGAGATCATGTCAAGCTAATCTTATTGATTTTTTTGATTGGGTGACTAAAATAATAGATGGAGGAGGTGCAGTAGAAATCGCTTATCTAGACTCTAGTAAGGCTTTTGATACTGTCCCACACAGAAGGCTTATCAATAAATTGCAGTCATTGGGCTTGGACTCCCATATTGTTGAATGGATTAGGCAGTGGCTGAGGGACAGACAACAGAGGGTTGTAGTCAATGGAGTATATTCAGACCAGGGTCTTGTTACCAGTGGGGTACCTCAGTCATCTGTTCTGGGACCCATATTGTTTAATATCTTTATCAGCGAAATTGCAGAAGGCCTCAATGGTAAGGTGTGTCTTTTTGCTGATGATACAAAGATTTGTAACAGGGTTGATGTTCCTGGAGGAATACACCAAATGGAAAAGGACTTAGGAAAACTAGAGGAACGGTCAAAAATCTGGCAACTAAAATTTAATGTTGATAAGTGCAAGATACTGCACTTGGGATGTAAAAACCCAAGAGCAGAATATAAAATCAGTGATACAGTCCTAACCTCAGTATCTGAGGAAAGGGATTTAGGGATCATTATTTCAGAAGACTTAAAGGTAGGCAGACAATGTCATAGAGCAGCAGGAAATGCTAGCAGAATGCTTGGGTGTATAGGGAGAGGCATTACCAGTAGAAAGAGGGAGGCGCTCATGCCGCTCTACAGAGCACTAGTGAGACCTCATCTGGAGTATTGTGCTCAGTACTGGAGACCATATCTCCAGAAGGATATTGATACTTTGGAGAGAGTTCAGAGAAGAGCTACTAAACTGGTACATGGATTGCAGGATAAAACTTACCAGGAAAGATTAAAGGACCTTAACATGTATAGCTTGGAAGAAAGACGGGACAGAGGGGATGTGATAGAAACTGCTAAATACATAAAGGGAATCAAAAGGTAAAAGAGGAAAGAATATTTAAAAGAAGAAAAACTGCTACAAGAGGACATAGTTTTAAATTAGAGGGGCAAAGGTTTAAAAGTAATATCAGGAAGTATTACTTTACTGAGAGAGTAGTGGATGCATGGAATAGCCTTCCTGCAGAAGTGGTGGCTGCAAATACAGTGGAGGAGTTTAAGCATGCATGGGATAGGCATAAGGCCATCCTTCATATAAGATAGGGCCAGGGGCTATCCATAGTATTCAGTATATTGGGCAGACTAGATGGGCCAAATGGTTCTTATCTGCCGACACATTCTAGGTTTCTATGTTTCTATCTTATGTACACCAAGATGTAGCTGGTGTGGGGTGGGCATAAGATAGTGATGAGGTGGTGGCTCACTATGAGGGGACACATATAAAGGACTTGTGTGTGAGCTATCTGATAACTAGTCAATGTAATTGTTATTTTGTTTGAATCAGAGGTGAAAGTATCAATATTTCTGGACAAATTGTAACAAAATTTATACCAACGTGAGGGAGGTATTGTTGATAGTGAGATAATTTTGTTGTACTTAAATAGCGATGGTAATTTACGATGGGTAGTGCCACATTTAGTATATATGTGTGTGATTTCTTGTGTATATATTTATGTGTATTTGGGCAGTTCCTATGGGTATATCAACTTGATTTACATAATTATGTTATCATTTCATTTATTTCGTTCAGGCCATGAGGGGTGAGCGTGTTTAACTGGTAAATCCAGTATATTCTTTCGTATTTGAAGGACATAAAATCTATTATATGGGTTGGGAGGTATGAAATCTATCGGGGTGTACTATGTAATTAAGTGGAGATTTTTGGTTGGTTGCTTTGTACTTGATTTTAGACAATCTGCTTGTGTTAGTTGTAGGCTTTTTTGTATGCATCACATATAATATATTCAGGGTATTGTACCCTGATAATATTTATCCTGAACTACTTTTTACAGCTATCTACTCAGCCTGATTGCTCAAGGGCAAACACAGAGGACCACGGCTGCAGCCTAGGACAACCGCCTGCTGGTCGGGATACGAAATAACCAGCCAAGCAATCTACAGCTGTTGTGACTCCTCACAACACCATTCGGTAAGCACATCCTTGCCTTTTACCTGATACTAAACAACAGATACCGCACATGTGGCGCCCTATTCTCCCCATTTTTATTTTTACGTAATATCTAAAAGGGTAATTCAGAGGATTTTGTTTTAGGGAATATGAAATTATCCACAGACATGAGTAGAATGAGACAACCAAATTAAAATGGGGTTGTCCCTCTTTGGTGGCTTCTGGCAGTCTTGTACCTCATTGTGCAGTTTCATATCAAGAAAACAAATTCACGTCAAGGAGGAACTAAAACAGAACGACCTGGTGCTCTCCTTTTTAGCTGAAGATCCAACAAATCCCTTACGTCTCTTCTGCCATTCAAGATGGTCACAACTCTCCTCCATCTACCTGATGTATACTGCGCATGGGTAGTCCAAGACATTCCCTGCTGCCCTCAGATTGGTCAGCAACAAAAAAATCGGACTTCTTGTTTTTCCACTGTCCAACGCCTTCATAAACACCTTATGTTTGATAAATCAGTAATTAGAAATTTACTGTATTAAAATGCTTAAAATCTGGAAAAAAGTACAGACCTATTGGGCAGTGCTCTACAAGCGTTATCACTCACTGTCCCCAATGGGGCTCACAATATAAGTTCCCTATCCATATGTAGTTGAGGGATGGGAGGAAACCGGAGTACCCAGAGGACATACAAACTCCATGCAGATGTTGTCCTTGGTCGGAACCCAGGACCCCCAGCTCGGCAAAGCACCAGTGCTAACCACTGAGCCAGGATACAGTTTTTTTCTTGTAAACTAAGCCTAAAACCCCTGTGCAAAAAAACATTAAATTTAAGTACTTGATAAAATGTACTTTGTACGCGAGGACATGTAAATAAAAAGTATAAAATTATATAAAAATCCCTCACAGTAAATTAGGTACAAGAAGCGCTGCTAGTCCCAAAAAGGAGATCGGTCCAGTCTCACAAAAAACAATTATATAGAAATCAGAAGTATGATGAATAAACGGACTCCTCGCTCCTCAGTGCCAATGATTTTTCAGAGCCGGAGACAATAGCATTGTTCACCGCTTCATCTATTTTGCAGTCACAGATATCCACACTTCTTTCCGATGCTTGCACCACCAAAATCCAAGAGCACTGTAAAAACATGCACATCAATAGAAAGGCCTGCTTTCAGCATACAGCCTGACTCGAGTGTCACAAATGCTTCATCTGGGGCAACAACCACCAATCTTGAAATACCATTCGAGCACATCTGTGCTGGCACCAGTATAAAATATGCATAAACATACATTATTTTACATTAAAACAAACCTTCATAAAACTTCTATTATAAGCGTATAAAATTAAAAATTCTTAAAATTTAAAATCCTGCTACCAAACATTTAAGTTCCAGTGCTGCGGCCTCTGGCTTCGGCGTAGCCGCAACGGGTGTGACGCGGTGCCAGGCCATGCCCCCCCAGTGAGTGGACAGCATCCTTACCAACTGGATGCAATGCTCTCTTTCTCCCCACAGCGGGACTAGCAGTGGTCTGATTGCTCAGCTGCTCTATTCCTGTGCGCTGTGTTTTGACTAATGGAGCGCCAGGTCATAACCTATCAGGTTCTGATCCTGGGACTTGGTGCTCTATTTGAACCCCTTCCTGGCCTTATACCAGGGCCAGTGATAGTCTACGACTCCCTAGCAGTGCTCCCGGTTCCAATTTTGTCAGTGCATTTGGATTGCTCATATTATTGACATGACCTCTGCTTGCTTTTGACCACTCTCTGCCTTGTCTCTTTGGTACTGTGTCTCCTGCCTGGTTCTGATCTCGGCTTGGTTATTTGACTACCCTCTGTCTCTCAATTTGGTACTGTATCATCCTCCTGGTTCCAACCAATTTCCATATGACTCTGCTTTTGTGTGGTTTTGTCTCTGTATTGCACCTTAGTAGGATAGCCACCTAGGGCTTGCACTGCAATTAGGCAGGGAAAGCGGGTGGGGTTCCAGTTAGGGCTCACTGTCCATGTCTTCCCTACCAACTGCTGTAATAGGAGGTGCTGTTCTGACATATACAACTTGCATAGAGGGCTCCGATCAAAAAGTAAATAATTTGGCATTTAAATCACCTGACTGAAATAACCAATGGAAATAGGGATTTTCTTTTACATCACTAACCTTAACCTCGTAAGGACACAGGGCGTACAGGTATGCCCTGATGTCCTGGTACTTAAGGACACAGGGCGTACCTGTACGTCCCTGTGTAGTTTCGCTCACCTCCACAAGGCGGGCGGTGATCAGAACTGGGTGCCTGCTCAAAGCAGGCACCCCTGGGACGATGCGCCCCATCACCTCTCAGGATCGGCTCTGATTGGTTGCAGGGGCGGGCGCTTCAAATTATTGCAGCGCTCCTCTCCTCCTCCTTTTGTGTCCGGGAGCAGAGGAGAGAGGAGCAAGCTGCACGGATCTCCAGAGCCAGCACCCCCATCTGTGCCCCAGCACCCCCTTCTGACCCTCCACAGTAAAAGGTATTTAGGGAAAGGTTGGGGACAGGTTAGGCAGGGATATTCAGGGAAAGTTAGTGGGGAAAAAAATTTAGTTTTTGATTGCATCACCCTAAATCGGGTGTCTGGGGTCCACAGCACAGCTGTGTGACCCTAGACACCCCCAGGGGTGCTGCAGCTTGCCCCCCCGCCACAACTTTTTTGGGGGCGCAAACCGTTTTTTTTTTTCTGCGTACGCTGACTGTGGCCAGCACTCTTAGCATCCGGCCACTATTAGCGCATCGCACACCCCACCGCTGATCAGCTTCGGTCGGCTGATCAGCGAGTTAGAAGTTTTTTCTTTTTTTCTCTGTTAGGTTTAGGGTAAGTATGTGAACACCCGTGCCCCACGCACGCACGCACGCACGCACGCACACACACTCCCCTATGGCCTGCCGGATGTTCTCAGCCGAGGAGGCATATGCCCAGCTTGCTTCAGAGTCCGAGAGCCCCAGTAAGGACAACCCCACTTTCCTTTTGTCATCCGCGTCCTCCTCATCATCATCTAGCGATGATGATGGGCCCCCAAGGTGGCGGACACGCCGCCAGGCGGAGCAAGGGTACCGCCATGCTAGGGACCCTGTGGCCCACACTAGTACGAGCAGCTCTGGGGCTCGTACTAGTTTTCCGGCCCACCAGATAAGTCCACCGGAGCCCCCTACTGGTGAACTTGCATGGTGTACCCCAGAGCATTTTGAGCCCGCGATTCCTGATTTTGTTGGTCAACCAGGAATCCAGATTTCCACAGTGGGCTTAACTGAATATGACTATTTTAGTCTTTTTTTCAGTGACCACTTTGTAAATCTGATGGTGGAGCAAACGAACCTGTACGCCCAACAGTTCATTGCTCAACACCCGGGCTCCTTTTTGGCTAGGGCTGGTGGCTGGACTCCGGTCAGTACAGCCGAGATGAGGACGTTTTGGGGCCTCGTGCTGCACATGGGCCTAGTCAAAAAGCCTAGTGTTAGGCTTTACAGTACGGCCATGACACGTACCCGGTTTGAGGCCATCCGGAAATGCCTGCATTATGCAGATAATGCAGCATGTCCCCCCCCCCCCCCCCCCAAGTGGAAAAAAATATTTAAAAGTAGTAAAATAAAAAAATTTGTTTTACTTTTTGGTCGCCATATTTTGACCCCTATAACTTTTTTTAATTATGTGAACGCGGCGCAATCTGATCTGTTCATCGATACTATTCAGGGGTGTGTATGACTTTTCAATCACCTTTTATTTATTTTTTATGAAGAAATGAAGTGTCCAAAAATGGCGAATGTCGTTTTTATGTTTACCGTATGGGGAATATTTTTTTATATTTTTATAGTATGGGTGTTTTCGCACATTGCGACACCCATGATGTTTTTTATTTTATTTTCATTTTTGCAAAATTGTACTCAACTGTATTATTTTTTTCAACCAATAGCTTTGGAATATATAAGAAAATCGCATATTTCCTATGGAGCCTATTACAGGCTATGTCTCCATAGGAAATACTATGCAGCAGCCTGGGTTTCATTCATAGAGACCATAGTTTTCTGTGTGCAAGCTAAATTGAGGCTCCAGAATCCAGCCACTTCCTAAAGTGTATGATAGAAGGAGGAGGAGGGCGTGTTTAAGTATGGAGAGCAACCATTGGTTGAGGTGCAGTGCACGAGGAGCTCAATGCATTGTGGGTAGTGAGGGCAGGCGGGATTAGCCTCAGGGCTGTGGGCAGTGGCAGCCATCTTAACAGAATAGTGAAATTACAGTTTTAGGCTACATGCACACGACCGTATGTGTTTTGCGGTCCTCAAATTGCGGATCCGTTATTAGTTTCAGGTTGTGCTTCCGCATCCGTTCAGTGTTTCCGCAAATGACGTCCGTTGTGTTTCCGTGTGCATTCATCATGGCAGATGAAAACACAACGGACGTCATTTGCGGAAACACGGAACGGATGCGGAAGCACAACCTGAAATTGTGTAAATTGTAATAGCCCCACCCAGGAAAGTTGTATATAAGCTGGTTATGTGAGTGTTTGTACCCTGGAAACACAGCCTATAAAATGGCCACCAGAGTGTCGTCGTATTCCTTGGCTTTGCTCGCGTCGTATTCTTGCAGTTTGGGTCTTGCATTCACCATGGCAGATGACTCTGATGATGAGGTCCTCCTGCACTGGCTTATTTCTCGTCAATTTGGACAGCAGTCCATTCTGTTGGAAGAGGAACCGAGGAGAAGGAGGAGATTTTGGGTCCATCTCATTGTTTTCCAACGGTACAGGAAAGGACACTTCCATACACTGATCTTCGTCCGCATTCTGAGAAGTTCTTTGCGTTCCGTCGGCTGTCAGTGTCAACCTTTGATTGCTGTCGTCTCTACGTACTGTCCTTACCTTCACAGACACCAATATGAGGCGCAGCATTTCTCCATGAGGAAAGGCTCATTGTCACGCTGAGGTAAGCAATGTGTTATTTATTGCTAACATTAATGTCCAGTGCTGTCCTTAGTAAAATGTTGTTAGACAATGTGCTGATGTAAGCTGAAGTTACCCTTGTTTGTTCCTTTTTTCTATGCGCCATTGTGTAGCTCTTTTGTTATATTTTTTTCCGGCCAAATAACATGCAAAGATGAAGGGTAGTGTTGGGTTTGCCACGTCATCATCATGCTGATAGAGTACTCACAGCATCCCGCGTTGTCCATACAGTGTGCATTGAAATTGCGTGACCATAGTAGTCGTAACCGAGCTTGTAGTAATACGGGCCACACACCCATTTTTGTAGTTTGTTAGTCAGAAGTGAATTATTATTTTTTTTTTTTTTTGAGTAAAGTGGTGTATTTGAAAAAATATTCATTTTTGTATTTTTACCTTTTTCCACAGATTTCTTTCTACGGGTAACTCATTTGCATCCCTGCATTTTGAGTTTCTTTTGGGAACCTCAACGATTTCTCGGATCACGCGTCACACCTGCCATGTCATCTGGCATCAACTCCGAGCGACAGTGATGCCACAGCCCAAGGTGGCGGATTGGGTTAGAATCGCTGAGGGCTTTAATATTTCTGCGCAGTTTCCAAACTGAATCGGGGCAATGGATGGCAAGCACATCCGTGTGAAGAAGCCTCCTCACTCAGGGTCCCGATTCTTCAATTATAAGCAAAAATTTTCGGTAGCGCCTATGGCTGTTGCTGACAGTAACTACCAGTTTCTAATGGTTGATATTGGGGCCTATGGAAGCACTGCGGATGCTCACATCTTTAGTGCTTCTAGAATAGGCGAGCGGCTTCGTGCCAACCAGCTTGCCCTGCATGAACACAGAAGACTGCTCGGATATGGGCAGGTCCACCAGCTCCATTTGTCATCGTGGCGGATGAAGGGTTTGCATTAACTCCCCAATAGAGGGTGTTTTTGTCATCCATACAGATGGATCCGGAGAATGCTACCCTGGTGATTCAAGCTTGTGTTGTTTTACACAACTTCACCAGGATTCACGAGGCTTCCTCTTCTGTTGAGCTGGATGAATTTCCAACGTCATCAGATTTGGGTTTGGATCTGACCCTGCATAGACGACCTGCGACTGCAGGCATTGCAGTTCGGGAACTCTATGCAGATTTATTTTCCAGCCCAGAAGGGCCTGTGCCATGGCAGATGGACGTTATTTGTGGCGGGATTTGATCTGGTTTTCACAGATAGATTAGTCAATTGATTATGGTGTAGTTGAGTGTAGGGACTCGCAAGATAATGAGGACCTTTGACGTGGGCTTGCAGGCTCAGGTTTTGGCCATTTACAAATTGAAATATTCAGAGAATTAAACCGATTTTGGCAAGTGTGTTTTTGAAAAACATCATTCATCAATTTGCACTATGGACCCCAAAACCTTCTAATACCTCATTTGCAAATTAATAGTTTGAGAAGTATGTTGATTATATTAAAATTATACTGCTTGAAGGATATATTGTGTGTGTTTGATTTTTGATATGAATGTGTAGAACTGCTAACGTATTTTGGTGGGATAATCAATACTACAAGACAAGCAAGTTTTCACATACTTCTTTGAAAAAGTCATTAAAAAAACTAAATAAAAAACATACATAAAAAAAAAAAAAAGGCATGTGTGACATAATTTTACACAAAAAAAAATATAAACAAAGAATCCAACATTTATATATCAAAAAGATCCCTGGTGAAGGATCCTACTGCATATGAGGGTCCGGGACGAGCATGTCCTGGATCCTGGGCCCCTGTTGGATAAGGGGCAGGATAATTGGGTTGAGGCAAAGGTTGGTTCTGACTTTGGGACAGATATACATTTGGGGGTTGGCAAGATGGTCCTTTGCCTA
This sequence comes from Bufo gargarizans, assembly GCF_014858855.1. Classification (NCBI taxonomy): domain Eukaryota; kingdom Metazoa; phylum Chordata; class Amphibia; order Anura; family Bufonidae; genus Bufo; species Bufo gargarizans. The sequence goes on from NC_058085.1 coordinate 43,307,756, forward strand.
TGGGTGGCCGAGGTGGGAAGGTGGTGGGCTGTGGATTTTGTGACACCACCAGCTTGGCGCCTGACCCATTCGATTAGAGCAGTGTTTCCCAACCAGTGTGCCTCCAGCTGTTGCAAAACTACAACTCCCAGCATGCCCGGACAGCATTTGTCTGTGCGGGCATGCTGGGAGTTGTAGTTTTGTAAAAGCTGGAGGCACACTGGTTGGGAAACACTGGATTAGAGTATGTATGTCCCCCTGGTATGGGTGGCCATACATCTCTAACACCAGGGTCAGGGACGCCATGCACATTGCCTGGTTCTCAGCTGGGACCCGTTGCAATAAAGGAGCCAGGCCCCTCATCATAGTTTCCTCCCGCACTTCAGTCCTCTTCTGGGCTAGGTACTGAATGACTTGAGAGTCAATAATTTCTTTAGTAACTAGTCCAGAAGAAGCCTGAGCGGCAGCTCTCCTACGCAGAGTCTGTGGCCTTTGGGTTTCTTCTGTGAACACTTCTGCAGGCCTTGCGGGTTCCCCCGGCTGCTGCTCATGTTCTTCTGTGGGTTGATGTGTAGGACGAGGTTCTTGGGAAAACACAGCTGGTGTCTCTGCCCCTTCACCGTCGGAGTGCTGTGACTCAAATGTCTGGACTGTCCACAGTACTGTAGGTTGAAAACATATGAAAAAACATATTAGACTTCTCATAAAACATTTATACACAATATATAATCCTAGTATGGCAAACATAGTGCTGCAAGTCCAGAATAAGGTGAGCATGCACAGATCGCTCAAGGGTTGTAAATAGGAATGTTAGCAATAAAAGCTTTGTGATAACATAATAGAAATCCACAATTGTAGGACTGTTGATCAGGACAGTGTGCAAACTGAACATTTTGGAGGTAGTGGGGTGTTTGTAGCTGTCCAACACGAAAACACGTTGACCCGTTTCGGAGCCAAGTTCTGAAATTGGATAGATAGATAGATATACACATACACATGCACATATACACACACTTCGTATTGGTTGGCATAATTGAACAAAAGTGATTTTGGGGCCTTTGCCACAGGCGGGTAGAAAACCAAAATTACAAGTATAAAAATATAGCAAGTGAAAAACAGTAAAGGCTTATTTTACACACGATATGATCTAATGAATATACAACCACCATCATATATTGCAGACCAAACCCTGGAAAGAAAAGGTCTTCAATATATTATCATATTGCCCAAATTTTTTTTATATATATATATATATATATATATATATATACATATACATATATATATATATATATATATATATATATATATATATATATATATATATATATATATATATATACATATACACACACACACACACACACTGTCTAACATGATTTATTTTAATATATGAACTTACGGCCTCAAATCCATGACTGGCTTCAGAAAACGCAGCTGCTTTGTTTACATGTAGGGGCGTTTTTGTGGGGCCCCATCACCACTTCTGCTCTTCTCAGTCAGTTCTCGATGGAACTGGTCGCGGCAACTGTTCTATCAAGTTTTTGTTTTCTTTACTGTGAAAACATAAAACATTACAAATATAAATATAGTTTTAAACCACGAAAAACAATAAAAAAAAAAAAAACAACCACATAGCTTTCAAAGACTACGAAAAGGGGAGAATCCACAGCACATGGCACAGTAGGGCAACGCTCAATAACAGGCCACATCCGACAGGTCACAGGTCCATGGGCATGGCCCAGTACGAGTCAGCTCTGTATATACAGCTAAGGCTACTTTCACACTAGCATTCTGCTGTCCGCTCGTGAGCTCCGTTTGAAGGGGCTCACGAGCGGAGCAGAACGCTTCCGTCCAGCCCTGATGCAGTCTGAATGGATGCGGATCCGCTCAGACTGCCTCAGTCTGGCGGCGTTCAGCCTCCGCTCCACTCGCCTCCACACGGACAGGCGGACAGCTGAACGCTGCTTGCAGCGTTCAGGCTGTCCGCCTGGCCGTGCGGAGCCGTGCGGATCCGTTCAGACTTACAATGTAAGTCAATGGGAACGGATCCGCTTGAAGATGACACCATATGGCTCAATCTTCAAGCGGATCCATTCCCCTATTGACTTTACATTGAAAGTCTGAACGGATCCACTCAGGCTACTTTCGCACTTAGAAATTTTTCTAAGTTATTAATGCAGACGGATCCGTACTGAACGGAGCCTCCGTCTGCATTAATATGATCGGATCCGTTCAGAACGGATCCGATCAAACGCAAGTGTGAAAGTAGCCTAATGCGTTTTGACATTATCTAGCAGGGATTACTCGGCTCGTCGTTTAATCCAGTGTTTCCCAACCAGTGTGCCTCCAGCTGTTGCAAAACTACAACTCCCAAACTCCCAGCATGCCCGCACAACCAAAAGACTGTCCAGGCATGCTGGCAGTTGTAGTTTTGCAACAGCTGGAGGCACACTGGTTGGGAAACACTGGTTTAATCAACACTGTCAACTCACCTGCCCAAACTACACACCAGCAAAACAATGTCCTGTCCAACATGGCGAGGCAGGGGTGGGCATCAGCAGCATTATAAAACGGACATTATCAGCAAACACAACATCAAAATACACAACAGGGCAATGTCGGACAGTACATGGTGGTACTGATGTGGAACACTGGATACTAATGTTAGAGAATTGCATGAAGTTTTAAAAGATTTAGGGTACCCCTTTTAAATTAATAATATTTTATGGGAAGGGGACAGATGTCGCCAGATCTATTCTAACAGGGCGACATGAGTCCGAAACCGTAAAGGCCGCAGGCTGCGCAGACATTACTACTGTGTGCTGGAGCAAAGGTTGTGACATGCATTAAAACATTGGGGTGCTACTAGTACAGCAATAATTAGGGACAACACACAAAAAAACATCGATTGCACTAACCTAAATCCGCACGGCCTCTCTGGTTGGCTCGGTCCCATTCAGAAGGTCTCAAGAGTCTTACCACTTCTTCCCATGAGCAGTCCTTTTTAATGCGGTCGTTGTACAGACTGCTCCTTGTGTCCCACAGCACTGGCCGCTCCTGGACCAGGAGGATACGTTTTTCTACATCCCAGCAGGGCATTATTTTATCAAGTGTCACACAATCTCTCCTTTACAAATCATATCTCTTGGCAAACTGCCTTTGAACTTCCTGTCCAATTTCAATTTTTTAAAATTTATTTTTTATAAAGCTTCAAACCCTTGGACACAGGTGTCAGCGGATCCGCAAAAAATGTGGATGACATGTGGATGGCTTCCGTTTTGCATCCGCCGTTTATTGACTTCAATGGGTCCGCAATCCGTATTTTGCGGACAAGGATAGGACGTTATTTTTTTTTGCGGCTAATGGAACGGCAGCAACGGATGCGGACAGCATATGGAGTGCTGTCCGCATCTTTTGCGGCCCCATTGAAATAAATGGGTCCGCATCTAAGCCGCAAAAAATGCGGAACGGATGCGAAATAAAGCATCGGTCATGTGCATGAGGCCTTATGCAGACTGGTTGCTAAGAGCTGAATCTTCTGAAATATGGGGCAAGTCTAATAGTTAGGGATTCTGGAATATCATGGTAATCATAACTACATATATGAAAATTTAAATTAGGGTCCAAATGTGACAGTTATCTTTAAAGGGACCAATATTTCCCCCCTTTGTGTTCTAGCAGTCATAACTTTTTTAAATTTTTATTTCTAATTTTTTTAAATTTTTATTTAGCAGGTTTAGTTCTATTTTTTTTTTTTAGGAACCATTTTGTGATATATATAGTGTAGTAAATAAAATTTGATTTTACAGGGGAAAATTTTTTCTAAATAAATAAAAAAACACAGCAATTTTAACCACCAGACTGAAGGTGGTGGGGGGGCTGCTTATCACTGGTTTGGAACGGGAGATATGGCATTCCAAGCTTTCAAACAATACCAGAATGAAAGCAATACCTTGCAGTGAATACAGCTGAAAGTGAAAATAAAAGCAGATTTTACCGCGATTATTCTCGACTCCATTTCTAACAGTGATCTCTCCTGCTTATTTTTGAGCTAATGCTGTCATTTTAGTCTTGTATGAAAGCCAGCTTTCAAACAAGACCAGACCCATGCATCTAGCTGCTACCAATCAGAAGATATCAGCAGGTAAAATAGCCCTACCCCATTCCTCTTATTCCCAGCTCGGGCAGAACAGTTGAGTACTTTTCTCACAGCCCGAGCTGAGCTCCAGCAAAACAGGTGGTTAAGGGGGAGTACTTTGGGAGGAGCCTCTGATACAATACAGTGACCCTTACTCCTCTTCATGTTGTGTGCTCGAGACAAAAGTGGGACTCATCGCTCAAGAGGATATACCCCCATTTCAGCCTCCATTATCCTCTAGCTGTGTACCAATGTCATGTAGACACCTTCAGTTTGGGTAGACCAGGAAGGCACAATCATCCCACACAACCAGATCCAAATAGTTGAGGTTTCAAGTGGCTAAAAATAAAAATAAATTTGCTACTTATCTTTCAATCTGGCTTTTATGCCCCTGCCTTATGCCATAGATTGGAGCTAGGTGCTTGAAATCTGCAGATCTTAGCGACATCTGTCATTTTCTTGATTTGCCCAAGACAAGACGGTGGCTCACTCAGGAAGGAACTATGGAGCAGGTGCTGCTAGCCCAAAGGGAGGGACACCCACCCTCTGTAAAGTGAATATGTAAAACTAAAGTGATGGGCGAGCACACTTCATTTGGATCATAGAGGTTAAAATTTAATTAAATTACAATATAAGTAGACACGTGTTCGAGCATAAAAAGTCCAATCAAGTAAAATACAATAAAACAATAAATACAATTAATAATACAATTTAGGTAATCCACGGATTATATAGTGGAAAGGATGGTTTTTTCCTTTTTTCTTTTTCCAATGTACTATAGTCTGGTGATGGTATTTTACCCAGAGTACTGTACAACAATAGGTGTCTTCTAGTATTAAGAATCCACAGATGTTTCAATTGTTAGATACTAGTATTATAACGTCAATGTAAATAGATGGTATAGATATCCTGATTCAGTCTCTGGTCGACTGTATACATTAGAATAGTCTTGTATATTTCTTATATATTTCTCAGATGTTGGGTGCCAATCATGTGCACCGGATTTCTGGATAATATTGAACAGTCCCGTAATCACTGTGATTATTTAAGCTTATCTGTTAAAGCTTCTTACCTCCCTCGTTGTGCACGGTCGCTTTCAAACGCGAGTCGGGCAGCGCAGGACACTTCCGGCGTCTTACTTCGTTCAGCTGCAGCTGACTTACCCGAAGTCTCACGAGATATCAAAACGGGATTATCGTCCGTGAGGGAACGCAGTGTATCTTTGGTATCGTTTCGGTTATTGATGATCAAATTTTACAGCATGGCCATGCTTACAGACGTGGAGGTGCTTTTCTTACGCACACCTGTAAGAATAGCACCTCCACGTCTGTAAGCATGGCCATGCTGTAAAATTTGATTGAAGGACCACATCAAAAACTATAGTACATTGGAAAAAGAAAAAAGGAAAAAACCATCCTTTCCACTATATAATCCGTGGATTACCTAAATTGTATTATTTATTGTATTTTACTTGATTGGACTTTTTATGCTTGAACACGTGTCTACTTATATTGTAATTTAATTAAATTTTAACCTCTATGATCCAAATGAAGTGTGCTCGCCCATCACTTTAGTTTTACATTTTCTTGATTTGCATAACCTTTCGGCTGGTCCTTCTTGCTGTTGTAATTTCAATGTAAAGCATTGTATATTTTCACACTACACTGTGCATCCACCAACAATTTTACAATTAATCTTTAAAAAGTTGTCCGACATTAGAAATCTCCCTAAAGTCTCCAAAAATAAATAAATAAGATACTGATCAACTGATCTGTTGCAGTTTCTGTTGTGCTACATGGCACAAGAAGGCAGAGGACAGGGGTCTGATGCTGTATACAATCAAGTGTCCTCTGAAGCTTGTAAACGCAGGATATGCCAACCAATGTCAGATAGGTGTGGATTCCAGAGGTGGGACTCGCACCTACATCTAGAATGTGGCCCCAAAAGTGAAGAACAGCGCCCTGCACATGCGATGTGTGCTCTCCATTCACTTTGATGGGAGTTACGAAAAAAGCCAAGTGAGCCCGCTCAGCTTTTTTTGGTAGTCTCATAGAAATAAATGGAGAGCGCACCACCGAAGCTCCATTCTCTTTTATAGGAGTTCTGGAAATAGCCAGCATCCAGCTATTTTTGGAACTCCAGTAGAGATGAACAGAGGGCGGCCGCACATGTACGGTGCACACTAGTTCACTTTGGTGGCTTCGTTCTAGAGATTGAAATGATCCTGGGACCCATATCTAACTCCGATGCTCTCCCTAAATCGAGCAGGGCAAGGGCTTTTTTTAATTTTTATTTTATTTACCAGAGTCTGTAACGTACTGGGTCTCTGATAGGCAGAGGCTTCCGCCTAGCAGTGTTACCTGTGATGTCAGCGACACTAATGGACAGGCTTTAGCACTGTTCTAGGCTGTAAAACAGGCAAGGGCAGAGCTAAAGTCTGCTCATTAGTGCTGGTGACGTCACTGGGATCACTGCTAGGCGGGAGCCTCCTCCAAGCAGTGTAAGTTTGTAAACAAAAAAAAGCCCTTGCCCTGCACAATACAGCGCAGGATAAGGCCTCTTTCACACGACCGTTTTTTTTTTCCGTTTTGCGGGCCGTTTTTTGCGGTCCGTATACGGAACCATTCATTTCAATGGTTCCGCAAAAAAAACGGAATGTACTCCGTGTGCATTCCGTTTCCGTATTTCCGTATTTCCGTTCCGTTTAAAGATAGAACATGTCCTATATTTGGCCGCAAATCACGTTCCGTGGCTCCATTAAAGTCTATGGGTCCGCAAAAAAACGGAATGCATACGGAAATGCATCCGTATGTCTTCCGTATCCGTTCCGTTTTTTGCGGAACCATCTATTGAAAATGTTATGCCCAGCCCAATTTTTAATATGAAATTACTGTATACTGTATTTGCCATACGGAAAAACAGAACGGAACAACGGAACGGAAACGGAACCACAACGGAAGCAAAAAACGGAACAACGGATCCGTGAAAAACGGACCGCAAAACACTGAAATGGACATACTGTCGTGTGAAAGAGGCCTTAAGGGAGAGCATCGGAGCATGAAATCTCAGAGGGGCTGTCTGGGTGAAGATGATATGTTCAGGTTCAGGTCTGAACCTGGACAAACCCTTTAAAAACTTATTATAATCCTAAACACAGTCCCTTTAGGACATGATCTCATACTGAATAACTAGAGCCCAACTGGGAAAACTTCCTAAATTTTATAAAGCACTCAGCATTCCTATCTTATCATTATATATCCTAATTGTGCTCCAGAGCTGCACTCCCTATTCTTCAGGCTGCATAGCTGAAATCTAACACTCTCTGCCTGTTGCGAATATATAGAAAGTATCACTTTCTACATATTCAGACAAATATCATTTTACAGCAGCAATAGGCTCTAGGAAAAACTGTCCCGCTAATGTAGGAACTCTGCTTTCAGAGGAAGGTGTGAAAGATTTGAATTAAGAGTTCCAGATTTGGGAATGTAGGTCTAGGCTATAAAAACAGGCTGCAACTCGAGATCAGTGCAAAACAAAGAAAATTTATTTACAAAGTCAAACTTTTTTTAATTTATTTTTTATGTATCTCAAGTCAACAGATTAAGATGAATTAACATTTATTCAGCAGATGTGGCTGCAGCATCCACATCTCATTGCCTTTAACGTCAGTATCTCTCTGCATTAGGATCCTCCCTGCTTTCTCACTGGCTGTAATTTGAGGCAGCCTGATATATAGTATATTGAAACAAGCCTAACTTAAGACCCTCACCCAAGCATTAGACCACACAACGATCACTGGGTACAGAGCCTCGGTGAAGGTGGCATTGTAAGTATATAAGTGTCTCATCGAGTCATCCAGCTCATAGAAAGACAGCTGTCCAGCCATATAATCCAGATAGATCCTCACTTTATAGCAGGTAGCTCTGTATACTAATGGGATTTCTTTCCGGTCATGCCTTACTGAATATAGCTTATTAATTCCACGCAGACCCCACGACGACTTATTATTTCCAATGAGGGAATATTTTCCTTTTCTTCCTATACTTGCATAGGTCATTCCCACTCTCCATCCTCCCTCCTTACTTACTTCTACATCCCAGTAAAGTCTTCCATCAGAAAAACCCTTCACACTTAAAACTCTACGAATCACAAATCTCTCTCGGGTTAAGGGACGACCAAGATGGACTTCCGACCAGGAAGCAGTTTTTAGGTCATCCGAGATAAATACATCATTAGAAGCGGTGTTGACATCCAGCAATATGCCAGAAGCCTCCTGCACATAGTAGCCCTTCTGTAGGCTTGAAATGATGTTCACTATACCAGTGCTCAGGGTCTGGCTGATCACATCTTCAGCCAGATCATCAGGTTCGGTCATTTTTAGGTTATTGTTGTTATCGGACATCACCTCAGCAAAGACCTCTCTGTCTGCCTGTAAGAAGAGTAACGGATCCATCATATGACATCGCTCATCTATAGTAGATATTTTACTGGAAAGATAGTCCTTCTTCAATTTCAGCTGCTGGGTCAGTTTAGAGACAGACATTGACACCCGACCTTTTTGCTTAGTGATCTCTTTCATAACCTGATTCTTTAATGTATCTTGCTTCATCATGAGGTTTCTAAAATGGGTAGAGACCCTCTCCGTAACATCGGCTACTTTTCTTGGTAGGCGATTTACGTGGTCCTGGAGATATTGGACTCTCGTTTCAAGCTCTCCTCTTTCTTTGACGATATTTTCTCGAATAATCCTTAGTTTTTCTTTTTCCTGTTTAAAGGCTTCATTCAATAATCCAACTTTGTGTCCTCTGTGCTTTTCACCCAGGCAACAAGAAACACACAAACACTCAGCATCCTCAGTGCAGTAATACACAATGTCCTTCTTGTGCACAGAGCATCTACCAATCTTGAGGGAATTTGTTGGTTGAATTAAGGTATGTTCTGGGGACTTGCTGTGTCCTTCCAGGTGAAGTTCACATAGGGAAACTTTGCACAACCGGCACGTTTTCAAAGCAACCACAGGAGTATCACAGGATGTACAAAATACCTTACACTCTTCCAGTTCTTCCTGAGAAAGAAAATGCTCCGCTATGTTACACAGTGTGGTGTTCCTCTTCAGCACAGGACGTATATGAAATTTAGCTCTGCATTGAGGGCAGCTATTGGATACAGATGGCTCCTGTGTATCTAGCGTGGCCTCCATACACTTCTGGCAGAAGTTGTGTCCGCACTGCAGAGTTACGGGATCGGTGTAGAGTTGAAGGCAGATAGGGCAGGTCAGCTCATCTTTCAGGTCAACAGAAGACATCATATGGCAAAAGGAGGAACTCAGATCACACCCTCTCGAGGCCTTCAGTCTATCTTCATGTACACGACTCTGGAAGTAGACCAAACATCCCATAAGTGAATTGTTTCAACTGAAATGCGTAAGCCTGTGTCTACGCTAACATGTTTTTGTATTTTAAGAAGAAATAAAGAATTATTACTAGTAGAAAGAGGGAGGTGCTCATGCCGCTCTACAGAGCACTAGTGAGACCTCATTTGGAGTATTGTGCGCAGTACTGGAGACCATATCTCCAGAAGGATATTGATACTTTGGAGAGAGTTCAGAGAAGAGCTACTAAACTGGTACATGGATTGCAAGATAAAACTTACCAGGAAAGATTAAAGGACCTTAACATGTATAGCTTGGAAGAAAGACAGAGGGGATATGATAGAAACTGCTAAATACATAAAGGGAATCAATAAGGTAAAAGAGGAGAGAATATTTAAAAAGAAGAAAAACTGCTACAAGAGGACATAGTTTTAAATTAGCGGGGCAAAGGTTTAAACGTAATATCAGGAAGTATTACTTTACTGAGAGAGTAGTGGATGCATGGAATAGCCTTCCTGCAGAAGTGGTAGCTGCAAATACAGTGAAGAAGTTTAAGCATGCATGGGATAGGCATAAGGCCATCCTTCATATAAGATAGGGCCAGGGACTATCCATAGTATTCAGTATATTGGGCAGACTAGATGGGCCAAATGGTTCTTATCTGCCGACACATTCTATGTTACTTTAAGAGGAATATACCAGATCATACAGAAAAAAAAAAAAAAAACGCAGGCAAGCTTCTTACCATATACCAGGGTACCGATTTGTGGTTTCCAAACTTTAGGTGTTCTACAAGAGTTATTCGCAAATGGAGATGAAATTTCTGAATTTCTATTTCTGGTAACCTTGCCTCACAAAAATGTAATATAGATAAACCAAAAATCATATGTACCCTAAAAATAGTCCAAACAAAACTGCCATCCTTTCCCGTAGTTTCCAAAATGGGGTCACTTTTAGCGAGTTTCTACTATAGGGGTGCATCAAATGGGACACGGTGTAAATAAACCAGTCCAGCAAAATCTGCCTTCCAAAAACCATACTGCGCACCTTTCCCTCTACGCCCTACAGTGTGCCCGTACAGTAGTTTACAAACACATATGGGGTGTTTCTGCAAACTACAGAATCGGGGCAATAAATATAGCATTTTTTTGGCTGTTAACCCTTGCTTTGTTACTGGAGGAAAAAAAAAAAAAAAAAGGATTAAAAATGGAAAATTTGCCAAAAATAAAGAGTCTAAATTCTGAAATTTTATCTCCATTTGCCATTAACTCTTGTGGAACACCTAAAGGGTTAACGACATTTCTAAAATCAGTTTTGAATACCTTGAGAGGTGTAGTTTCTAGAATGGGGTAATTTTTGGATTTGAATTTTATATAAGCTTTACAAAGTGACTTCAGACCTGAACTGGTTCCTAAAAATTTGTAGTTCTATCTGTGTAATGGACATGTAGCAGAGCTGTGTATAGATTGGAATAAATAAAAAAAAAATATTATATATATATATATATATATATATATATATATATATATATATATATATATATATATATATATATATATATACATATATATACACACACACACACACGATGAGGCAGCACTCCAAATAAAGTGAAGAAATGGTGGATCTTTTATTCCCCTCTGCAACGTTTCAACCGTCTCAATGCAGTCAACTATATATAGTTGCGCTAACTAATGATCATGTAGTAGAGCTGTGTATGTAATCTGTATATGGGAGCGCCAGGCGGGCGCTGTGTCCCACTGTTATGACGAGAGTGGTCTTGTTTTTTCTTATTGCCATTTCTGCGCAGAAGACATCATAGAGGAGACTAGTAATGGTTTCCCTGCAGAAATAGTCCTACATAACTATGAGGCTGCCAAAAAAATACTCCTCAAATTTGTTAAAAGGAGTATTTTTACTCTCCTGGAAAAAAAAAAAAATAGTGCGACCTCTGGTTGTGTGTATGAGCTGTAAAGTTGACATTTATTCTTCTACACTTGGGTTGTCTCTGAGTTTTGTCTGCAACAGATCCTGCACCTACTCATATCTGTCCACATTTGGACGTTATGAATGGACCCAGGGTTAGCACCCAAAAATATACACTCACCTAAAGAATTATTAGGAACACCATACTAATACGGTGTTGGACCCCATTTTGCCTTCAGAACTGCCTTAATTCTACGTGGCATTGATTCATCAAGGTGCTGATAGCATTCTTTAGAAATGTTGGCCCATATTGATAGGATAGCATCTTGCAGTTGATGGAGATTTGAGGGATGCACATCCAGGGCACAAAGCTCCCGTTCCACCACATCCCAAAGATGCTCTATTGGGTTGAGATCTGGTGACTTTGGCGGCCATTTTAGTACAGTGAACTCATTGTCATGTTCAAGAAACCAATTTGAAATGATTCGAGCTTTGAGACATGGTGCATTATCCTGCTGGAAGTAGCCATCAGAGGATGGGTACATGGTGGTCATGAAGGGATGGACATGGTCAGAAACAATGCTCAGGTAGCCCGTGGCATTTAAACGATGGCCAATTGGCACTAAGGGACCTACAGTGTGCCCAGAAAACATCCCCCACACCATTACACCACCATCAACAGCCTGTACAGTGGTAACAAGGCATGATGGATACATGTTCTCATTCTATTTATGGCAAATTCGGACTCTACCATTTGAATGTCTCAACAGAAATCGAGACTCATCAGACCAGGCAACATTTTTCCAGTCTTCAACAGTCCAATTTTGGTGAGCTCGTGCAAATTGGAGCCTCTTTTTCCTATTTGTAGTGGAGATGAGTGGTACCCGGTGGGGTCTTCTGCTGTTGTAGCCCATCCGCCTCCAGGTTGTGCGTGTTGTGGCTTCACAAATGCTTTGCTGCATACCTCGGTTGTAACTAGTGGTTATTTCAGTCAACGTTGCTCTTCTATCAGCTTGAACCAGTCGGCCCATTCTCCCCTGACCTCTAGCATCAACAAGGCATTTTCGCCCACAGGACGGCCGCATACTGGATGTTTATGCCTTTTCACACCATTCTTTGTAAACCCTAGAAATGGTTGTGTGTGAAAATCCCAGTAACTGAGCAGATTGTGAAATACTCAGACCGGCCCGTCTGGCACCAACAACCATGCCACGCTCAAAATTGCTTAAATCACCTTTCTTTCCCATTCTGACATTCAGTTTGGAGTTCAGGAGATTGTCTTGACCAGGACCACAACCCTACATGCATTGAAGCAACTGCCATGTCATTGGTTGACTAGATAATCGGACTAATGAGAAATAGAAAAGGTGTTCCTAATAATTCTTTAGGCAAGTGTACATACACCTCCTCAGGTCACGAGTTCCCCACCACTGGCTTAAAGGGGGTGTCCGAGGTACATTTTCTTCTGTGCCGCTTCCAGTGTAGCGCTACAGTCCTCCCAGTTTGTGATAGTTTTCCTGGCTGCAGCAGTGACATGCTGTGCACACATCACTGCTACAGCCAATCACTGGCCTCTTCAGGGACATACTGCACACTACTGAAGTCAGTGATTGGCTGTGCAGTGATCTGTGTGCAGGGGACGTCACCGCTGCAGCCAAGAAACTGCTCAGAAATGCAACACTGGAAGAAGCAGAGGAGAAACATTGAAAGTAACTATACTTTAAAAGTAGTGAAAGTGAACAAAAGGAGGTCATGTCATTTTAAGCCCACACTGAATGCTGTAAAAACAAAACCTTGTCGGAGTTGAAATTTTTTCCCCCACAATTTCAGCCCACAAAGAATTCTCCAATATAAATCGTGATGAGCGGGAGGTGCCATATTCGATTTCGCGATATTTCACAAATATTCGATTGAATATTCGTGTTATATTCGTCGAAATCAAATATTCGCTATTATTCCAATTACCGCAAATAATATGCGATTTAATTAATCGCGTATTGCGATTTTTTTTTTTCTTTTGATAGTATAAGGCAACGTTCCTATGACTAATTGACTATGGCTAGGCTACTGTGTATTTTACGAGTATTCTTAATATTGCTCTAACTTAGTCTTTTAGAATATTCGTAACATTCTAAAAGACGAAGTTAGAGCAATATTACGAATTTTCGTAAAATACACATATAGATTGTAATTTAGCTAATATAGTGCTAAAATCCTTTTTTTTCCTCAATTTTTTTGCCTCTTATGAACTTAAGTTTTGTAAAATATGTACACTATTAAAAAAATTACTATAGCAGTATATTAGCTAAATTACAATCTGTGTACAGGTCCTTCTAAAAAAATGAGCATATTGTGATAAAGTTCATTATTTTCTGTAATGTACTGATAAACATTAGACTTTCATATATTTTAGATTCATTACACACAACTGAAGTAGTTCAAGCCTTTTATTGTTTTAATATTGATGATTTTGGCATACAGCTCATGAAAACCCAAAATTCCTATCTAAAAAAAATTAGCATATTTCATCCGACCAATAAAAGAAAAGTGTTTTTAATACAAAAAAAGTCAACCTTCAAATAATTATGTTCAGTTATGCACTCAATACTTGGTCGGGAATCCTTTTGCAGAAATGACTGCTTCAATGCGGCGTGGCATGGAGGCAATCAGCCTGTGGCACTGCTGAGGTGTTATGGAGGCCCAGGATGCTTCGATAGCGGCCTTAAGCTCATCCAGAGTGTTGGGTCTTGCGTCTCTCAACTTTCTCTTCCCAATATCCCACAGATTCTCTATGGGGTTCAGGTCAGGAGAGTTGGCAGGCCAATTGAGCACAGTAATACCATGGTCAGTAAACCATTTACCAGTGGTTTTGGCACTGTGAGCAGGTGCCAGGTCGTGCTGAAAAATGACATCTTCATCTCCATAAAGCTTTTCAGCAGATGGAAGCATGAAGTGCTCCAAAATCTCCTGATAGCTAGCTGCATTGACCCTGCCCTTGATAAAACACAGTGGACCAACACCAGCAGCTGACATGGCACCCCAGACCATCACTGACTGTGGGTACTTGACACTGGACTTCAGGCATTTTGGCATTTCCCTCTCCCCAGTCTTCCTCCAGACTCTGGCACCTTGATTTCCGAATGACATGCAAAATTTGCTTTCATCCTAAAAAAGTACTTTGGACCACTGAGCAACAGTCCAGTGCTGCTTCTCTGTAGCCCAGGTCAGGCGCTTCTGCCGCTGTTTCTGGGGAATGCGGCACCTGTAGCCCATTTCCTGCACACGCCTGTACACGGTGGCTCTGGATGTTTCTACTCCAGACTCAGTCCACTGCTTCCGCAGGTCCCCCAAGGTCTGGAATCGGTCCTTCTCCACAATCTTCCTCAGGGTCTGGTCACCTCTTCTCGTTGTGCATCGTTTTCTGCCACACTTTTTCCTTCCCACAGACTTCCCACTGAGGTGCCTTGATACAGCACTCTGGGAACAGCCTATTCGTTCAGATATTTCTTTCTGTGTCTTACCCTCTTGCTTGAGGGTGTCAATGATGGCCTTCTGGACAGCAGTCAGGTCGGCAGTCCTACCCATGATTGCGGTTTTGAGTAATGAACCAGGCTGGGAGTTTTTAAAAGCCTCAGGAATCTTTTGCAGGTGTTTAGAGTTAATTAGTTGATTCAGATGATTAGGTTAATAGCACGTTTAGAGAACCTTCTCATGATATGCTAATTTTTTTAGATAGGAATTTGGGGTTTTCATGAGCTGTATGCCAAAATCATCAATATTAAAACAATAAAAGGCTTGAACTACTTCAGTTGTGTGTAATGAATCTAAAATATATGAAAGTCTAATGTTTATCAGTACATTACAGAAAATAATGAACTTTATCACAATATTTTTTTTTTATTTTTTTTAGAATGACCTGTATTTTACAAATATTCTTAATATTGCTCTAACTTCGTCTTTTAGAATATTACGAATATTCTAAAAGACGAAGTTAGAGCAATATGAATATACGTAAAAAGTTGAAATCGCAATTCGATTATTATAACTTGAATTAATCGAATTGCGATTTCAACTTAGCACTGCTATATTCCATATTAGGCTAGAATTAACGAATATGGAATATAGCAGTACCAAGTTGAAATCGCCATGCGATTACTTAGAGTTATATTAATCGCATTGCGATTTCAACTTTATGCTGCTGCTGGGTCTCAACTAAACCAGGTCCAAGTTGAAATCGCAATTAGATGAATTCAAGTTATAATAAATCGAATTGCGATTTCAACTTGGACCTGGTTTACTATGGTTGGCTTCAATGGTTTGGTAGAATTAGCGAATATGACGAATGTATTCCCCAAAACGAAGATAAAGTATTCTCCATCTTCGTTTTAGCTACCTATTCATCAACTTCGCTAATTCTAGCAATCATATAGGAAAGTTGACTATAGAGACAGCTAAGTTTAATTCGCTATGCGATTATATTACTTTGCTTTTTTTAAAAAAATAAATAGAATAATTATACCTGATAAATATTATAATTATTCTATTTATAAAAAAAAAAAAAGCTAAGTAATATAATCGCATAGCGAATTAAACTTAGCTGTCTCTATAGTCAACTTTCCTATATGATTGCTAGAATTAGCGAAGTTGATGAATAGATAGCTAAAAACAATGATGGAGAATACTTCGTTATCTTAGTTTTGTGGAATATGACGAATACATTCGTCATAGTCGCTAATTCTACCAAGCCAACCATAGTAAACTAGGTCCAAGTTGAAATTGCAATGCGATTAATATAACTCAGTAATCGCATGGCGGTTTGAACTTAGCACTGCTATATTCCATATTAGGCTAGAATTAACGAATATGGAATATAGCAGTGTAAAGTTGAAATCACAATTCGATTATTATAACTTGAATTAATCGAATTGCGATTTCAACGTAATTCTCAAATCCGACAGTACATTCTAGTATATGGAGACATTCCCATGGTGATGGGGACGCTCCATGAGCACGGAAGTCGGCAGAAGCGGCAACGGGCACTGACTGGAGCAGCCAGGAATCCAAAGGACAGGTAAGAACAACTTTAGGGAAGTGGGAAAGAAAAAAATATAACCATTAAAAAAAAAAAAATGAATATTCGATTTCGCGAATATATAGAACTATATTCAAAATATTTGCGAAATCTGGAGGGAAAAAAAAAAAAAAAAAAAAAAAAAAAAAAAATCGCAATTCAAATATTCGCGCTCAACACTAAATATAAACTATGGCAAATTAAAGAGATCTCAGTTTTGTCATTTTCAGCATCAACTGACAGTAAACACATTATGACTAAGTGACTATTTATCCATAATGCCCTGTTTTCCGGCACTCTATAGCGGTGACGTGGCATATTCCGTTTTCCAATATAAGACATAGTAAATTAAACGGGGCCATTAAAAATTAGCTCTCATATGGCTATGTGAACGGAAAAATAATAAAGTTTTGTTGGATGCCTCTTCTCACTTGGCCTTACACCATTTGCTAATTCGCTCACACAAAAATGGTAATACACAAGATCTGTCTTCGTCCAGGTCTGCTCAGTTCCTGATAACACTCAATTCTCCCTCAAATATTCTCATCTCTCAGCATACTCCTACCTAATCGACATTTTAGGGCTGTTTCACACGAGCAGATGCCGCAGTAACACGGAGCAGTAACATGACTGATAATGACTGACGACTTTATCTCACGGTGATTTCGTAGTAAAGAGATCACAGAGAGGCACGGAGCATTATCAATCATGTTAATGCTCCATGCCTCTGCAGTCTGCATCGGGTCTTGGCTGTTATTCACGGAGCGGACGTCACGCACGGCATCCGCTCGTGTGAAACAACCCTTACAGTCAGTGTCCCAATCTTTCCCTATTCTGTTTCCACCTGGCTACCAACCATTACAGTGAAAGACAAGTGTTCTCTGGATGAAGCAGCAATTCCTACGCTCCAAACCTCCGGGCATAGACTGGAAAACCTTGGCATGCCTCATGATTTTCCTCGCAGATGACTGGCACACCTGAAGAAAACAAGAATGTCAGCAGATTTCCTCCATTTATGATAAAAAAAATACTAACTCTGCCCTTTGTCAAAATAACTTCTACTTTTTACTTTCTCCTAGTCCTAAATTGCGCTACCACTTATTTGAGAGGTATTATTGACAACCTCTCATCTCTCAGTCTCCCAGAAGCATCAACCCTAGTCTCTCCCATATTTCCTCTGGTTTACATTCAGCCTTCGATCCAATGACTGAAGTCTCCAGACTCCTCTTCTCACCCCACTACTACTTGCAATAGTGACCCCATTTTTCCCCACACCACCTTATTTGCCGCCATAATTTATCTAACTACCCAAAACCTCAGTTTTTTTATTTATTTTTTAACATGTCATAACCACAAGAAAACAGAAACACTGTAACCAACCCTTCCCCCCCCCTCTTTCATTTTCACTCCACTTCTAACCAAGACCCCTTTTGTTGTCTTGACTGTTGTATTATATTGTACTTTTAGAATATATTTTATTTTACTAAATTGTTAACTTTTTTTGAACATAAAAATGATAACATAAATAAAAAAATAATAATACCCACACACCACTACCTACTCCTTGACCCATCCTGCACTGGCAACCAACCAATCTCTAAGGTCACGTTCACATCTCCGGTTCTCTACCTGATAAGCCTGCCAGAGTTCACCACATCCAGCATTTCAAAAACTTGATATACTGTACAAGCATGGATTCTACACTGTAATCCGATGAGGGAAAGGGAACTATTTCTCCTTTTGGAGGACACAAGGACACATTCAAGGCAATGCTCCTCTGGGGGGGGGGGGGGGGGGATCCAAGGTTGCTTTACTATAAATAAATGTTCTACCTTGAGACCTGATTAGAGAGAACCAACTGGGTGAAAAGCAATCACCCCAAAACAGTTGCATGCAAGGGAGGTACTGGACTGGCTATAACCCTAAATTATGTTTTAAGACCTGTCTAAAAAGGTGTATTTTTTTTTTTCATAGGATACCTACCTTCCAACTGGTGGCACCGCTTTTCTTTCTGAGTAGAGCTATGTTATTTTCAACACCGTAAAACATTGAAATAATGTTGTGGCGGGTTAAGCGTGGCAAATCCCTATGACAAGTTCCCTTCAAACCTGTGCAGGGATACAGACACTATTAGCAAGTTAAAGTGAGGAATTATTTTCTAAATCTTGAGCCCAGTCCAGGTGTCCCAGGTATCTCCACCGATCCCAATAAGGAGGATACCTAGTCCCGTTGGGGAAGTGGTTGAACCATCGCTCTCCATTACAGCCCAAGTGAGAGAGATTCAAATGCATTGACATGCCAACTCTGCATCAAGAAGAAGTACCTAGGATCCACATGTGGTATGCACATGATCGGTCTGGTGGAGGTCTGACACTTGGCACCCAACATAGGTCAGTTATTACCTAGAGTAAACAGTGTACTGCACACTCCGGAACTGTAGCAGATGTTCCTATTCAAGTGAACGGTAGCCAAGCGCATTACCGAGAACGTCCAGAACATTTTGTGTGGAGCCAGAACACAGGTTACGCAAATCGAGGAAGTATCAGGACTTGTAAAGATTTGTATTACTATGTTGTTACTATGATGATTACTATGTACCCTGCATCATACGACTTCATACTGTTCATACTTTGAGATTATACCTGTTACTCTGATTTTCTGTATAACTGTGTACTGTTTGTACAACTATATGCTCAAAAAAAAAATTTAAAAAAAAAATCTAAAAATTAAAAAAAAAAAAAAAAATTGTTAATAATCACATTTGCAATTACCTAGCTCTAATCTGTGCCATGTGGGAGGGGCATAAAATCCAGATTGAAAGCAATTTTTCAATGCGCCCTGTTGGTCAGAATCCTTGAACTTAAAAACCTTGGTTTATCACTCTGGCAGAAAGCTACGCACCTAGGCTAAGATGTCAGCTCTGTTCAACGTTGTATGTCCAGGTGGTTGGGAGAATGCACCCGTTGCTGTAATTCTAGCTTATCAGAGATGCAAACCTCTGCATGGACGGATCGTCAAAAGAATGGCGCATAATGATCCATTCTGTACTGCAAGTAAAATTGGACTTCACATCCCAAGCCTAGGGCAGCGAACAATGTCTACACAAACTACCAGGTGGCATTTGCATTCAATTGGGGTAAGAGCCAGACATCCAGCTACAGGTTGTACCATTGACCTCTTGCCACCAGTCAAAGGCCATCATGGTGCACAACAGCAATGACTGTTAGATTAGGGATCTATCCTCTTCAGTGATAAGTCCTCCTTTTCTCTCAGATGCAATGATAACTAGAGATTGGTCTGGATACCATGCGGGCAACACCATGGAGAGGACTTCGGGCTGGTATGACATTCCCTTGTGAAGTTCATGACCTCACTGGCCTAAGGAAAGTAGCGAGAAGAACATGGTGCTCATAGGACTGTTGGTAATAACCAAGGGTAAAAAAGGGGAGAAGGGGGTACCTCTTATTACACCTGGCCCCTCCCATACCAGCCGAATACAAATGACACCGACAACCATTCTTCTTTAACTCTAGCAACAGCTATTAAGCGGCAAAACCATAAAAACACCATAACCAAACAGGGCGGTCTGCCGGCCGCTAGACTCTCAGTGGGCAAGTACGACAAATTGTCTCCAACACCTCTCCGCTGTATTCACCTGACGCCATAAAGGAGACCTGTCCTCTGAAACGGGGCTCTGACCACCACCACCGAACAAAAACAGGGCCTGCTCCACCCTATTCTGGAGGCCAGAAAAAAAAAATATATGTCCAATCTGAAATTGGAAAGGTGAACGCCGTCAGGCCTCATTAACGAACTGTTATCACCCTCCAGCTACGCCCCCCCCGGGACCTAACAAAGCGGGATATACGACGTGCATTCACCCTGTGCCTGCATTTTTCCACCACTTCCCCATCCCTGGCACCTTGCCATACTACCCAGGGAATGACCTTGGACCAGACCAAAACCACCTCCTAAAAAAATAAAAAAAAATAAAAAAAAAGGACGGACACTGCTCCAAGTTAGACCGAATAAGGGTCAAAAGCTCCGCCAAGCGCAGGGAACCTATATCATTGCCCCCCACATGAATGACCAGAATTACCAGACCTCTTGCCTGGAACCACCTAAGGCCACGAATCTCCCTCCAGAAGACATCCACTTCCCGTAAACAGACGGACCGCCCGCAGGGCCTGCATTTGGCTCTCTGTGCCACCCAGAAGATATATGAATGACCGACCCATCCATATGGCTGGCCGGCCCAGACCTGCAAGAAAAAAAATATCATTAGACCAAACGCAAACAGGAACCCAAACTAACGGGGTGCAATGTAGTTACCAACATCAACCACAAGAAATATATCCATCTCCTTGATTTTAATTTTTTTTATTATTTTTGTTTAAAATCAGAAGGTCTGGTCTAATATATCCTGCAAAACAAGCAGATGTCCACCTGCCAATTCTCATAACTTCCGCCTCAGGCAAACCAGCCAAGCCGCCTCCGTAGCGGTCCCAACCCGGGGAGCGTAGAGCACTTGAAGCGGATATCAACTGCACCGGGCAAGCTACCGCCGGGACCGGGTGAAGGGAAATCCATGTCCCCAAGCCGAACTGATCCGTTTTGGAGCGACAAATGCAAATTACCCATGACAACATGCTGACACAACAGACCCCCTGGCTTGCGACATGAGAGAGCAACCAACTCGAAGGGCCGCAAAAAAGGCTAGACTAAAGCTTGCAGAAAACAAGGCAGCCTCAAAAGGGCGATATACAGACATCCGGAAAACTGCTAATCATCCTATTTAGGAGGCTGAAAGAGACGGGACGCCGACTTTCCCGGGAGACGTACTCCTTCCTCCAACCCCGCAACGCCTGCTGAATAATAAACTGCTTAGCGAGTACCGTCCAGCCACGCAACTGTAAATGAAAAGCAATCCCCGACAGACGTCGCTACGCAACTGCCGCAGAAACACGCATGGACTGCAACAACCACTCAATCGTGACCTCCAAGTGCAGATTATCATGCGAACAGACGTCCCTATAACCTACCATCCCCCATCATTCAGCCCAGGCCTTACCATACGCCTGCCAGGTAGCAGGGGAAACCGAAGAGCTAATTAACAACATCAGCTGCTGTCCACCGGCTGCCACAGGTACTGTGGGCATTCCCTGCCTTTCTGATCCACCTCTGGTAGAAGGGCCCGAAAATCCTGCCAATAAAAAACGGGAAAGAGCATCAGCAACTTTGTTATCTACCCCCAGAACATGACGAGCCCTAAAACAGATATTGCACTCAAGGCACCGCAACACCAAGTGCCACAGTAAAGCCAGCACCGGGAGGGAACAGGAGGAAAACCACCCCCAAAATTGTCCAAATCAGGAAGCCTGCCCCCCCCCCCCCTCTCATAACTCAACCACCACAACAAACTGGGAACAGCTCTAGTAACGTGAGATTCTTGTATAAAACGGAGACCTCCACAAATCTGGCCACGAGGAAGCACACCATTCGGACCCGAAAATAGTCCCAAAACCACATTACCCCGAAGCATCTGAAAACAGGAATCGGAATTTCAGATCTCGCTGGATATGCAACATGTGTGGCCATTCTAAGAGTGTAGAAACGCTCTCCAAACTCCCAAATCCTCCTTCAGAGACTTAGTAAGACGGATGCGATGCCCACTAGTTGTGCCCGCCCTTGGCCCTCCCCTAGCCTGCCCTGCAGCTCCCAATGGATTCCGGAAGTTACTTAGGGTTCCAATTTCCTGCGCTGCGGCCGGGCCTGCAGCGCTTGTGCCTGGCTCCGCCTCAGTCCTTCAGGTATGCCCTCGTTCCGGCCCCCTCCACCGCCTACCTCATCTGCTGCTCGTGCGCCCTGCTCCAGTCTGACTCCTCCTCCCCAGTCAGGCCCGAGCTGCTCGCGGTCCGCGGCTCGGGCCTGGCTGCCTGTGTGTAGTGTGTGTGTTAATTAAAAAAAATAAATAAATAAAATAAAATAAAATTCAACAGAAAGCGGTCCGGATGAGTCCCCAGTGACGTAGGGCCCTTAGCCACTGCTATGGTTGCTATGGCGATCCCTACGCCACTGCCCAAGAACCTCCAGGTGCTCCTGCACAGATTTAAGGTTATCCGGAAAAAAACTGGAAACCGATTGAGAACGAATAGAATAAAAAACCCAAACCGAAAGGCAGTTGTGCTGCTGCCTGCTAATTGGGGCTCCTGTCTAGCCAGGGGCCCATCGCGGCTACTTGTGTCCGATTTGATCGGGCTGCTTGGGAAGTTAAACAGGGGGGGGGGGCACGCCTATTAGCCAGGTGAGAACCGTTGCAGTCTGAGCATTCATGCTTATATTTGCACAAACCGGCGAACCTGCAGTACCCTGCATTAAACGGCCCCTGGGTGGAAGATCCCCCTGAACCAGGGGGTGGCATTTGTGACACCATCAATCTCAGCCAAACATCCATGGCCTTAACCCCCCAACCAATTTCCGGTTGCAATGCCAAGTGGCACCGAAACTCCTCATCATAACACAAGGCACTCCCGCCATGGCACTTGTAAGCGCTGTAAATGGTGTCCTAGTAGACAAATTCCTAACAGCGGTCAGGGTAACGCTGACCCTTAATGCAACCCAAAACCGAGAAGGCCTGCAACCAATTGTTCATGGTTTTGGCCACCCTGGGCCTACGCTCGTAAGGCTTATCCAAAAAACGCCTGTCCCTGTTGACCAAATCCACCGATATTGGGGACCAGATATCAATATACTGGTCAGCCCAAATTCTTTCACGGACGGTCTCATCCAAGTGGGCTCCAAAGGGACTAACTCCACAAAAGCAAGAATCCTTATGGACCCATGCCAACACACGCACCGGCTTGGGAGGGACAGAAGACCCAGGAATTTGGGCAGGCTGCTGCAACCAACCATTCTAAAAGTGCCCTCACCACCGCTGTGGTGTCTGCACTACCACTGCCCGTTCCCCACACCCCCGTAAGTTGGTACTCACCAGACGTAGGTAGGGCTGGTGCCACCGAAGGACCAGGCACAGGAACTGCATGCCGAAGGTACGTAGCAGGAACCAGGCTATGGGTCCTGGAGGACTGGCTAGGCATCCGTCTCTTGCGTTTGTATCGCGACATCTGACCAGACTCCTCTGATGCGCCCGACGACCCATCCGAGGATGATTGAGCGCCACCTAGAGGATCTGGAGCGCCCACTCCTCGCCGAGTCTCTGGACGGGACAGACACCTACGGGAATCGCGGTGACCATGCCGCCCGCTTTCCTGTGAGAAAGATGGAGAACCAGACAGCTTCCTGCGTGATCTCTGGGGAGCAGAAGGAGGCATAGGGGGTGGTGGGGGTCATTATTGGGGGCTCCTCCGGCACCCCACTGATTTATTCAGGGGCAGAAGCACCACTCATGGCAGAAGCAGGGGCCACTGTAGCCTCGCCAGCCTGCGGGCCATGCACGGCAGGGGGCACTAAGGACCAGGAGGGGAGGATGTGTAGAGGGAAGCCCCTGTGATGAGGAGCTGCTGGAATTGGCGCCCATCCTGCAGCTCAACTGCTCGCGCCACAAAAGGTACCCGGGATGGAACGCCAGGTGGACCGCCTGCCCCCCGCCGCAGCCCCAGAGCTAGCCTCCAATCACGACAGCTCCCTAGCAGGACAAACAGGAACAGGGGAGGAGAAGAGCAGGGGAGAGCAGAGGCTGCTCAGAAAAGAGCGCAGCCACCCCTCGCCCTCCTCCGTAGCTCTTGCCTGAAGAGCCTCCCAAGGGAAGCATCACCTGCGGCCATCTCTCGTGCGGACAGAACGCAGTGAGAACTCACCACCACAACGCTTCCGCTAAAGAGGAAGTGAAGAGGCGGGGCAGGGGAGTATATAAGCCCTGGTTGACTACCCGCCCCCTTATCCAGCAACAGGAGGATCCCGGCCATTAACCCCTAACCTCCCTGACCACCCCTATCCATGCCACAAACGGGGCCAGGACGCACCCCTTAAAAAAAATAATAATAATTATATAGATGGGGGGGGGGGGGGGAATCACCAGTCTCTGCTCACCCTGCCTAGCCTGTCAGGTGCCCACCAGAACCCCAGGCCTTCTCAAATAGCTGACCCCCTCCAATTAGATGCTGATGACCTATCCTAGGTCATCAGTTACAAGTAGTCAGACAGCCTCATACCCCAGATTAGATGAGGATATTATTATTAATAAATAACTACAGTAAGGCTAATTTCACACTTGCGGCAGGACGGATCCGACAGGCTGTTCACCATGTCGGATCCGTCCTGCGGCTATTTCGCCGTGCCCGCGGACCGCCGCTCCGTCCCCATTGACTATAATGGGGACGGGGGCGGAGCTCCGGCGCAGCACGGCGGTGCACGGAGAAAGCCGCCGGACTAAAAAGCCTGACATGCAGTAATTTTAGTCCGGCGGCCTTTCTCAGTGCACCGCCGTGCTGCGCCGGAGCTCCGCCCCCGTCCCCATTATAGTCAATGGGGACGGAGCGGCGGTCCGCGGGCACGGCGAAATAGCCGCAGGACGGATCCGACATGGTGAACAGCCTGTCGGATCCGTCCTGCCGCAAGTGTGAAAGTACCCTTAGCCCATTTCCAGTAATGTCATCCCACACAAACTATGGGCGCTCAAAAATTCACTGTAGACTGTAAACCTTTGTAGGTTAAAAAGGAGCTGTTTAATGTAATTCATTCTTCAGCCAATATGCCACAGATAAAGCTCATCAGGAGTTAAAAAGGAAAAATAAATCCCCCACACCCTTTTCAGGGAAATCGAAACTTATGTCTTCAGAGGTGGAGTTCTAGCAAGTTACAAAGGAAATACGTTGCTCCCTGCATTGCCTTCACTGTCCTCTCTATGCTTCAGCAATGGCTTTGGCTGCTCTGAAAGAAGAACTCACCTGCTCCATCTGTCTGAACATTTATACAGATCCTGCAACACTGAAATGTGGACACAGCTTCTGCGGGGAGTGTATAGAGAATGTGCTCGAAACACAGTCTGCATCTGCAAATTTTAAATGCTTTACTTGTCCTGAATGCAGAGGAGAGTTTGAGGCGTTCTCAATGCCGCAGAAGAATGTAAGTCTACATAACATAGCAAAGCATGTCCTCTCTGCCAAGCAGGAAAAGGCAGTCGTAGAGATCTTTTGCACTTACTGTATTCAGTCACAGGTACCAGCCATTAAATCCTGCCTCTGGTGTGAGGCTTCATTGTGTGATGACCACCTGAAGGTTCACAGCAAGTCTAAAGAGCACATCCTCATAGAGCCCATGACTTCAACAGCAAACAGAAAATGTTCAATTCATGATAATGCCCTCTTGTATTACTGCACAGAGGACACCTTGTGTGTCTGCGTCTCCTGTAGCCTGGCTGAAGAACACAAGGGTCACCATATTGAATCATTGAACGAAGCCTCCGAGAGGATTAAAGGAAGTCTGAGGGATCTTCTGAGAAATCTAACCTTAAAGAGACAGGAGACCAAAATGTAAAGACAGATATGACGGAAAAAGCAGTTCGCATAAAGGATATGATCACCACCCTATTTAGCGATATCAGAAGACAATTAGATTTATTACAGAGTAAAGTATTTTGTGAGCTGTCCAGTGAAGAGGAGCGAGTGTCGCTCTCAATCTCTGACCCGATTAAGCAGCTGGAAACTGAGAAGGACAAAATGTCTGTGGAGATTAATCAAATTGATGAGATGTGTAATATGACAGACCTGTTAGCTCTACTGCAAGCTGGAAAATCTAGTTTCCCTGGAATGGACAAAAAGATTCTAAACGAGAAAAGGGATGCTCTCCATTCTATAAATGGCTTGGATGAAGGTCTGATTGCAGCTACCTTCTACAAAGGTTTAGCAGATATTGTGACTGGGATAAAGAGGAGATCCTATGTCGCAGCAGACTTGGACATTTTATTGGATGTAAATACAGCAGCCAACTCTTTAGCCATTTCCGCAGACTTAAGACTTTCCTCTAGTTCAGTAATAGAGAACGATTACACAGAGACACCCCAGAGGTTTCAATCCCATCAAGTTTTAAGCACCAGGAGCCTTAGTACAGGACAACATTATTGGGAAGTAGAAACAGCAAGAACTGGAACCTTTAGGTTAGGGGTGGTTTATGCGAGCATAGACAGACAAGGCGGAACATCATTCATTGGAAATAATGATAAGTCTTGGGGTTTGCGTAGGTGTAAAAATCAGTATTCATTTCGTTATGACCAAGTAAATGTTAAGATACCTCACAAGCCCTCCAGTCAGACTCTAGCAATATTTCTGGATTATGAGGCTGGCCAGTTGTCTTTTTATGAGCTCAGTGACCCCATTAGACACCTCTACACCGTAAAAACCACATTCACAGAACCAGTTCACCCTGCATTTCTCATATGCGATAACTGCTGGATAAGAATTATCACTTAGATTTAGAAAAATAAATAAAAATCAATCTAGTCCTAGATCATAGATCAGTCTGATTAGGGACCTCCACTTGCCAACATTTGCTTTGACACAAGCCATATCTTTGATCCATAGTAGTTTGGTTCCTAAATGTCTGCATACGCCTCATTTGTCTACACATCCTTATGTTATCTGATTAACTTCCCCTTCATTTCAGCCACAAATACCCCCCACCCCTCACCAAATTGTAGGGCAATACAGCGACAATGGAGGATATTTCACACTGTATAATTTTCCCATGGAATGTCCTTGGTTATGCTTCTTCTGAACAATCAGGTGGTGTAAGTCTTTACAAATGCGGCTACCTGACACGGTAATAAATAGTTTTCCCCCATGTTAAGTTGTTTTTCTTACCTTAATGCAAAATAGAAATACTCCTCTTAGCATTTATGAGAATTATTTTAACTAAATAAAAGGCCGGACCGGGGCAGAGCATTAGGGGAGGCTGGCATGACGGGGGGTTTGGTTAGTGAGACCAGGGGAGGGGCGAATGGGTAATTTGAAAAAGGAGTGGACTATGAGGGGGTTAAAATGGGAGGTGAAGCAATGAATGGGCGCCATTTTGTGAAGGGAGAATGAACAGCTACCACCCACCCTCCCTGTTCTTCTGGGGCAGCTAGGTGCAGTGAGAGTTCTTGTTTTGGGGCGGGGCATGGATTTTTGTCACGGTAGTTGGTGGCGAGAGGTCCTTGAAGTTGTATTAAATCTCTGGTGGGGAGGATGGGAGGCATCCATGGTTGGCGGTTGGTTGTGGCAGGGTTAGGGGTCCATCAGTGGTGCCTCCGAGCTAGCGCTTATCGGCTGGGGACAAGATGGTGTACCCTGGGCGGTGTTAAGTAACTATCTGGGGCTTAAAGGGCTTCTGTCACCCCATTAAACCGTTTTTTTTTTTCTTTACTAATAATCCCTACACTGCGATCTCATCATACATAAGCTAATTAATGATTTTCGTTCAGTAGAATTTGTTAAAAATCGATTTTTGAAATATGTAAATTACCTTGCTACCAGCAAGTAGGGCGGCTAGTTGCTGGTAGCAGCCGCATCCTCCGATGGTAATGACGCCCCCTCTGCTTGTAGATTGACAGATCCCGTCCGCTGGCCCTTTCTCTTCTGGCCCTGCCTGTTTTGATTCAATATCTGGCGCCTGCGCCGCGGCCGAACCTCTCTTCAATCTGCGCAGGCGCACTGAGAGGCGGCCGCTCGCTCCTCAATGCGCCTGCGCCGGGTGTAGATGTGACGTCATCGGCGCAGGCGCATTGAGGATGGAGCGGCCGAGCCGCCTCTCAGTGCGCCTGCGCAGATTGAAGAGAGGTACGGCCGTGGCGCAGGCGCCAGATATTGAATCAAAACAGGCAGGGCCAGCAGAGAAAGGGCCAGCGGACGGGATCTTTCAATCTACAAGCAGAGGGGGCGTCATTACCATCAGAGGATGCGGCTGCTACTGCAACACGCCAGACCTGCAGGGCATAGACGAAGTGAGGTCACGGTTATGGGCAATCGAGGGTACTCACTATATTTGAAGAACCCTGGGCAGGCGCGTGGCAGTGAAGGAGAGGTAGACACGGTTCCTCTGGGGCACGCTCTGTAGATAGGGACCAGGCCTGATGGTGGATGAGGTGCCCTGGATGTTACAGGTATTTTGTGTGCCTGGGGCAAGGTCCCTGTGGTATTCGTGACGCCAGTGCCTTTGGACGGTGGCACGCCGGTTGGTGGTTGGAATGATGGAGGTACACAAGTATATAGTGAACCAAACGTAACTTTACTGACCAATCCAACTTTGTACAGCAGGTAGTAGTACAGTCTTTATATTACAGTTCCACAAGTAGGCTTATTCACAATATGGCAGGCAATAGTCATGCAAGATACGCAGAGGGTAACTTCACAAGCACTCAGCAGCAGGTTGTACCTTTCCTCAGATTCAATGTACAGTGTCCTTTCTAGAACTCCTGCTCTGGCTTTATATCTCCCAAGGCCCGGATGCCTAAAAGGGTGGCTTAAATCCTTGGTTACTTTCTTCCTCAGGTATTAGATTCTTGCTACACTTTTCTAGGGTCCTCTGCCCATCAGGGTCACTTTGCTTACCCTGGGTCGCCTCCTCCTATAAGGTGGATGACTGTAGGTTTCTCCCAGGAGGTTGGGTCCTGCAACTGGGGTATCTCTTCAGAGCTAACTTAGGCTCTCTTGTTCTCAGGCAGGCTGGAGCTTCTCAACAGCCTCCTGGACATCACTAGCAGCCAGGGCTATCCAGCTGCATGTCAGGAGCAGGCTTCTTAACCTCTGTCTTCTCAGACTCCTGACTCTGCACACCCTCTCCCTGTCTGGGCCTGGACATTTATACTAGGGGCTCCCTATCTCCCTCTAGTGTCTGGGATGTCTAACTACACCCAACTAGGCCTGCTGTTGCATCATACAGGGGTACATTGCATATAACAACACATTAAAACATACATTAAATGCACAATTAAATATGACATTTCTGTTCCTTGTGAGTAGGAGTAACGCGCACACCAATTGACCCTTGTGTAGTGCCCACCCCTACCTAGTGGGACACTACACTACCAGCAAGTAGCCGCCCTACTTACTGGTAGCAAGGTAATTTACATATTTCAAAAATCGATTTTTAACAAATTCTACTGAACGAAAATCATTAATTAGCTTATGTATGATGAGATCGCAGTGTAGGGATTATTAGTAAAGAAAAAAAACAAAAAACGGTTTAATGGGGTGACAGAAGCCCTTTAACCCCTCAAGGACCAGGCTCATTTTCACCTTAAGGACCAGGCCATTTTTTGCAAATCTGACCAGTGTCACTTTAAGTGCTCATAACTTTAAAACGCTTCGACTTACCCAGGCCGTTCTGAGATTGTTTTTTCGTCACATATTGTACTTCATGACACTGCTAAAATTGGGTCAAAAAAGTGAATTTTTATTGCATAAAAAAAATACATTTTTTAGCAAAAATTTAGAAAAATTAGCAAATTTCAAAGTTTCAGTTTCTCTACTTCTGTAATACCCCCAAAAATTGTGATGACTTTACATTCCCCATATGTCTACTTCATGTTTGTAGCATTTTGGGAATTATATTTTATTTTTTGGGGATGTTACAAGGCTTAGAAGTTTAGAAGCAAATTTTGAAATTTTTGAGAAATCTTCAAAATCCCACTTTTTATGGACCAGTTCAGGTTTGAAGTCATATTGTGAGGCTTAGATAATAGAAACCTCCCAAAAATGACCCCATTCTAGAAACTACACCCCTCAAGGTATTCAAAACTGTTTTTTCAAACTTTATTAACCCTTTAGGTCTTCCACAAGAGTTAATGGCAGATGGAGAAACAATTTTGAAATTTCTATTTTTTGGAAAATTTTCCAATATAATCAATTTTTTCCAGGAGTAAAACAAGGGTTAACTGCCAAACAACACTCAAAATGGGTTGCCCTGATTCTGTAGTTTGCAGAAACACCCCATATGTGGTGGTAAACTACTATTTGGCCGAACAGCAGGACATAGAAGAAGGGGAACGTCATATGGTTTTTGGAAGGCAGATTTTGCTGGACTGGTTTATTTACACCATGTACCCTTTCAAGCCCCCTGATGCCCCCCTAGAGTAGAAACTCCATAAAAGTGACCCCATCTAGGAAACTACGGGATAAGGTGGTTGTTGTTTTGGGACTATTTTTGGGGTAAATTTGATTTTTGGTTGCTCTATATTACTCTTTTTTGAGGCAATGTAACAAAAAAATTAAATTCGAAAATTGTTTCTACATTCGCTATTTAGTTTTGTGGAACACCTAAAGGGTTAACATAGTTTGTAAAGTAACTTTTGAATACCTTGAGGGGTGTAGTTTTTTAGATGGGGGTCACTTTTTTGGAGTTTCTAGTCTAGGCTACATCAGGGGGGCTTCTAATGGGACATGGTGTAAAAAAAAAAAAAACTGTCCATCAAAATCTGCCTTCCAGAAACCGTATGGAGTTCCCTTCGTTCTATGCCCTGCCGTGCGGCTATATAGCCATTTACGACCACATATGGGGTGTTTCTGCAAACTACAGAATTGGGGCAATAAATGTTTAGTTTTGTTTGGCTGTTAACCCTTGCTTTATTACCGGCAAAATGGATTTAAATTTAAATTTTGCCCAAAAATAGGTGTTTTGGCACCGTTTTTATTTTATATTTTTAACACCGTTCATCCGAGGCGTTTGGTAAAAAGTTATTTTTATAGCGACGACTTTTACGCATGCGACGATGCCCAATATGTATGGCTCTCAGACTTTGGAGACACTAAGCAGGCATCCTAAAACTGCGGCCCTCCAGATGTTGTAAAACTACAATTCCCACCATGCCCTGATGATGGCTGTAGGTTGTCTGGGCATGCTGGGAGTTATGGTTTTACAACATCTGGAGGGCCGCAGTTTGAGGATGCCTGCACTAAAACTAATATTTTTTGGGGAAAGAAAAATTGTTTTCGTGTCTCCAAAGTCTGAGAGCCATAGTGTTTTATGTTCTCTAGTGAACTGTTGGGGATTATAAAAATTTAGTACTCCATGGAAGTGTGATACTCCCTGAAGCAATCGATAATGCAGAGGCCCGGATGATCGGGGCACGTGTCACATTGAGTGGTGGTGTCCTTCCGTATCCCCCTCTTGTGACACACTCTGCACTTTTTTTGGGTTCGTCCCTTCTTTCCAGTATGGGGGACCACACCTGGAAAGTGTTGGCCAGGGACGATCCGGGCGCCTCCAGTTCCCGAGGTACTCCGGCCTGCTCTTTCCCGGTCCGAAAAGATCAGGTCCTTGAGGACTGCCTCATAGAATTGGAGGAATGTCCCTGTGCTGCCAGCGCTTCGGGATAGTACAAAAGAGTTGTACATGGCAACCTGCACCAAGTAGACCGCAACTTTTTTGTACCATGCCCGGGTTTTGCGCATGGCGTTATATGGCGTGAGGACTTGATCAGAGAGATCAACTCCTCCCATATACCGATTGTAGTCGACGATACAATCGGGCTTGAGGACAGTTGCCGCGGTACCTCGCACAGGGACTGGGGTGGTGCTGTTACCGTGGATTGTGGACAGCATAAGGACATCCCTCTTGTCCTTATACCTGACCAGCAACAGGTTTCCACTGGTAAGTGCACGGGTCTCACCCCTGGGGATAGGTACCTGGAGGGGGTAGGCAGGGAGGCCGCGTTGATTTTTCCGCACGGTCCCACAAGCGAACGTGGATCTGGCGGCAAGGGACCTGAACAAGGGAATGCTGGTATAAAAGTTATCCACGTACAAGTTGGTGTAGGGGCAAGTGGCAGGGGGGGGGGGGGTCAGGGGTTAGGGTTAGATGGATAGATGGAAGTTTGGAAGTTTGGAATAAAAGTACATTTTTTTTTTTTTTTTTTTCCTAACTTACTTTTCCCTTCTTTCCCTGCCTAACGGTGCCTCTCCCTCACTGACCCTAACCTACCTGGGTGGCGATGGGTGCAGGAGGGTGATGGATGGCGATTAGGGGGACACAGGAGCTGGTGCTGGACGATGCTGCACGGTCAGGGTGCTGGACAGGAAGAGGAGGGGAGAGAGGAGCGCAGGAAGTTTGAATCTCGGGCCTCTCTCCCCTGCACCAATCAGCACCCTGGACAGCAGTGTTCAGTACCAGGGCCAGCACCGCCTCCTCAAATCCTCGGACTGCGATTGGTGGTGTAAAATTACGCCACCGATCGCAGTCTTTTTCCAGTTCATCGGGTCACAGGACACCCGAATGGACCGGAAACGCAGAAAACCGCAGGTCTGAATTGACCTGCGGTGTTCTGCGATCGCCGATACGGGATGCGTTGTTACGGGATGCCGGCTGAATGATTTCAGCCGAAATCCCGTTCCGATTAACCCCCGCGGCGCCGGAATTACATTTTTAAGTCAGGACGTACCGGTACGTCCTCGGTCCTTAAGGACTCGGGAAATAGGGCGTACCGGTACGTCCTATGTCCTTAAGGGGTTAAAGAACTCTCCTGTAATTAGTTATATGTATGGAGAATAAGGGGTTGCTTATATACCGTTGCATATGGGTTATTTAAATGTTATGCTATTTAAATGGTTTAATGGTTATAAAACAGCTGCTGTGGCCGATAGAATCCAACTCGGTGTGTGTCTTATGTGGGTTAAGGTGAACATTGATGGGCTAGTGGGGAAGGTGTTCTTTGGTCCGTCAGCTGTGAACAAGGAGCTGTATTATTGCCAGTTTTAGGACCTCCAGAAGGATCGCTGTTCAGCTGCGCTCCTCAGTGCAGAGTAAGGCCGAATGCACACGGCCGTTGTTCACGGTCGTGAGCGGTCCGTGGAACCGCGGCCTGGATTCCTGCTGAGAGCAGTAGCGCACGGCGTCATGGGTTGCTATGATGCCGTG
This sequence comes from Bufo gargarizans, assembly GCF_014858855.1. Lineage (NCBI taxonomy): Eukaryota > Metazoa > Chordata > Amphibia > Anura > Bufonidae > Bufo > Bufo gargarizans. The sequence continues at coordinate 43,341,092 of NC_058085.1, forward strand.
CGCTCCCTGTTGCCGCAGTACAGTAATACACTGGTATAGATCATACCAGTGTATTACTGTACTGTGGCGGCAGCAGGGAGCGCACGGCGTCATAGCAACCCATGACGCCGTGCGCTACTGCTCTCAGCAGGAATCCAGGCCGCGGTTCCACGGACCGCTCACAGCCGTGAACAACGGCCGTGTGCATTCGGCCTAAGGCCTAGTTCACACGATAGAGTGTACGGGCCTTTTTTTGTGTTCCGTATACAGAACCATTCATTTCAATGGTTCCGCATTAAAAACGGAATGTGTTCCGTAAGCATTCCGTTTCCGTATTTCCGTTGAAAGATAGAACATGTCCTTTTATTGCCCGCAAATCACGTTCCTTGGCTCTATTCAAGTCAATGGGTCCGCAAAAAAAAAAAATAAAATAAGGGAACACGTACGGAAGTGCATCCGTATGTCTTCCGTATCCGTTCCGTTTTTTGCAGAACCATATATTGAAAATGTTATGCCCAGCCCAATTTTTTCGATGCAATTACTGTATATGCCATACTGAAAAACGGAACAAAAAACACAACAGAACAATGGATCCGTGAAAAAAAACAAAAAAAAAAAAACTCCTCTTACCATTTTTGTAAAGTAGTTTTACCTGAGGAGGAGTACGAAAGTTGCAGTAATGCAAATACATAATATGTAGGCTTATACTTGCTCACATCTGCATTGAAGGCTCAGGCTACTTTAACACTACGTTCACACTAATGCAGACGGAGGCTCCGTTCAGAACGGATCAGTCTGCATTATATTGGCAAAAAATGGCTAAGTGTGAAATTAGCCCGAGCGGATCCGTCCAGACTTTTACATTGAAAGTCAATGGGGGATGGATCCGTTTGAAGATTGAGCCATATTGTGGCATCTTCAAACGGATCCGTCCCCATTGACTTACATTGTAAAAGTCTGGACGGATCCGCACGGCCAGGCGGACACCCGAACGCTGCAAGTAGCGTTCAGGTGTCCGCCTGCTGAGCGGAGCGGAGGCTGAACGCTGCCAGACTGATGCAGTCTGAGCGGATCCGCATCCATTCAGACTGCATCAGGGCTGGACGGAAGCGTTCGGGTCCGCTCGTGAGCCCCTTCAAACGGAACTCACGAGCGGACAGTTGAACGCTAGTGTGAAACTAGCCTCAGTCTGTTGCAGATTCTGTCAAAAAAACCGAAAAAAAAAAAAAGCCTATATGCAACAACTTTTTTTGCCTGGTAAAAAGACAGACAGGATCCCGAAATGGAAACTGAACGGATCCCATTATAGTCAGTGGGGTCTGTTCCGCTTCTTCCCTGTCAGTTAGGCTACATGCACACGACTGCGGACCCGCAAAACACACACAGCCTTTACTATAATTGCCTATTCTTGGCCGCAAAGTGCGGACAAGAAAGGGACATTTATTTTTTATATGTCTATCACATATATTAGTTTCACCTTTTAACCTCTTAAGGAATAAATGTCACATTTAGACCCCAATTTCAATTTTCATATATGTAGGGGCAAAGGTTTAAAAGTAATAACAGGAAGTATTACTTTACTGAGAGAGTAGTGGATGCGTGCAATAGTTGAAAAATCAAGATACACTTACAACTGAGATTTATAGGGTATCATGCTATTATATCTGTCATTGAAAAGGAGTATCATCTATGGCAGTATTAAGTATGTACTTGCACTCACTGCATGAATATGTACTACTGATTTTGAATGACCAATAAAAATGTATATAAAAAAAAAAAAAAAAAAAAAAAACTAACATTTGTTATAGGAAAGAGTAGCTGTATCAACATGCATGAGTGAAGTCTGGTAATTACTATTGATGACCTTTTCTCTGCATAGGTCATCAGTATCAGATCAGCAAGGGTCCAACACCTGGATTCCCCACAGATTAGCGGGTGCTTTGTGATCGCTGCGGCCTCTTCCTAGGCCATGCAACATCACTGTACATCGGTCACATGGCCTAGTTGCAGCTCAGCCCCATTGAAGTGAATCGGGTTGAGCTGCACCACCAAGCACTACCACTGTACTACGTATGGTGCTGTGATTGGAGACAAACCAGGAGCCAGCTGCGCTCACCAGAGCTCCGGCGAGTGCAGCATCTCCCTGTAAGGGCCGTTTCACACGAGCGGATGCCGTGCGTGGCATCCGCTCCGTGAAAGAGTGCCAAGACCCGCTGCAGACTGCAGAGGCACGGAGCAGTAACATGACTGATAATGCTCCGTGCCTCTCTGTGATCTCTTTACTACGAAATCACAGTGACAACTGTGATTTCGTAGTAAAGAGATCACAGAGAGGCACAGAGCATTAACAGTCATGTTACTGCTCCGTGCCTCTGCAGTCGGTCTTGGCACTCTTTCACGGAGCGGATGCCACGCACGGCATCCGCTCGTGTGAAACGGCCCTTACAGCTGATCGGCTGTGGTGCCGGGACTTGGACCCCTGCCGATCTAGTAATGATAACTTATCCTCAGGACAGACCATCATCATCTTTTCCAGGATAACCCAATTAAGAAATAGGGTACATGTGCATTCTCAGGAATGTAGGCAAGTCTCCCCCACAGCTGGCAGTCTGGTCAGCCCTAGTGGTGGTCAATTATGGGCCGCTCCTATGAACTAAGTCAGTTACGTGATCAGCTCAAGTGCATCATGACTATGAAAGGTGGCAAGGGGCCCATGACTATACCGCTTCTCAGTCCACCACTGTGCTGCACTCAGAAGAGATTAAAAAGGAGTCAATACAGATTAGAGATTATTGGAAAAATGTCTGTTCCCGTGTAGAACTCGCTAACACGTCAGCATGTTATTGAAATTTAAGTCTAGCCAGGGGCAGAACAACTTAATAAATTCATAAAAAGGTGAGGCCCGACATTGCAGACTCGCCCAGATTTGGAATAAGGTAAAACAAGCTCCACTAGATTTCAAGAGACATTTTTCAACTCGTCTATTTTTTTTTGAGAATGGCGTCTACTGATGTGACAGAAAGTCTCATCTGCTCCATCTGTCTGATTATCTGTGAGGATCCTATAAAGCTGAGATGTGGACACAACTTCTGCAGGGAATGTATTCAGTACCTGCTGGATAACCTGGAGGGATCTGGAGATTTTACCTGTCCGGAGTGCAGAGCCGAGTGTCGAGAACATCCTGTTCTCCCAAGGAAACAGCTTTTGAGTGAAGATAATGGGATCTTCTGTACCGAATGCACATTTTCTCCTCTACCTGCTGTGATATCTTGTTTGTACTGTGGAGCTTCTCTATGTGATAATCACTTGCGAGTCCACAGCAAGTCAGAGGAGCACGTTCTCACTAAACTGAATTTGACATGTTCCACTCACAAGAAAGCCTCCACGTATTACTGTTCTGAAGATGCAGCTTGTATCTGCGTCACATGCTTGCTTTCTGAAGAACATCAAGGACACCAGGTGGAGCCACTGACTGACACCTCAGATGATAAGAAAGAAAAACTATTATATGTTCTTGAGACACTGGTCAAAAACAAAAAGGCTGCAGAGGAAAAAGTTGAAGACCTACAAAACTATCTAAGAGAAGCCCAAGAACATGCATGTGGAGTGACCGAGAAAGTTGTGGCACTGTTTAGAGACACTAGAAGAGAGCTGGATGCCCTAGAACATAAAATCCTCAATTACATCTCCAACCAGGTGGAGGAGGCCAGAGCTTCAGTCTGCGATCGACTCCACGAGCTGGAAATACAGATAACTGAACTGTCCAGAGAAATAAGGGACATGGAGGAGCTATGCACCAGGACAGAGCCTTTGCCGGTCTTACAAAGATGGGAGTCTCTCAGGCATGACATTGGGGATGCCCCCAATCAGGCTCGGAGTGATGTGGATGTAGGCCTGATCTCAGCAACTCTACACACAGCCCTTTCAGATATTGTGACCAGGGCGAAAAGGGGTTTCTATGTCCAGCAGACACCAGACATTGTGCTGAACTTGAACACCGCTTCTAATGATATACTTATTACTACTGACCTTAAAAGTGCATCTGGGTCACAGTTTAAGCCGAATTGCCCAAAATTACCAGAGAGATTTCAGTATAACCAAGTTTTAAGCACCAGGAGTTTCCCTTCTGGTAGACATTTCTTAGAAGTGGAGACTTGTCACACTGGGAATTGGAGGCTAGGAATGTCCTACCCCAGCATTGCCAGGAAAGGCTACCACTCGCTCATCGGTCATAGTAACAAGTCGTGGGGTTTGTGCAGATATCTGAACCAGTATTTTGTACTACACGACAGGAAGTTCATTCCTGTTCCCCACAAGCCATCTTCTCAGAGGTTGGGGATATTCCTGGATTACGAGGCTGGCTACTTGGGATTTTATGAGTTGTGTGATCCCATAAGGCACCTGCATACCTACAGCACCAAGTTCATTGAAGCTCTTTATTTTATACTTGGTGTGTACACGGGATGGGTAAGAATTAGAAACTAGTTCTAACAATCTGGGGACCAATTCTGGTTGGTTCCATTGTGGAGATTTATGTTTAAAGAGGGTTTTCAAGTTTGGCGTACAAGGTTCGGGTTATCCAAGTATACCATTATGAATTCCACTGCCACGGACCACAAGTTATGGTCCGTAGTAGCGGAATCCATCATGGAATTCTTAGATAACCCAAACCTGGTACGCCAAACATCGAAAAACACACATCCGTTCCACACTAGTCTCCACCTAAATGTACTTGTAGAAACTAGTTTAGAAGGAATGTCTCAATGGCAACCCCTCTACAGATGTGCCATATCCCTCTACTCCATTGGTACCCACCGGTCTTTACTGACTAGCACTGCAGCGACTACATACACGTGATGCTGTAGACTGACTGGCTGACATATAGGGCCCGTCGTCACTAAATAGAGACCAAATGGGACACTGGGGACTGAACAGGCAAGTTGCATATTTTCCACTTATTTCATAATTTTTTTTGATCTTCAGTATTTTATTTCTGAATTCCAGACAACCCCTTTAATCTCTGTCATATGCTAAATCATTCATTCAGTGGCCTAGCTATAAGGTGCAGATGTGACATCACACCCAAAGCCTGGTATCCTTCCACTGTACAAAAAGCACAGTAGTGCTATAGTCCTATAGCATGTGATGGTTCAGAAATATAACTGTCTAGATATACAGTCATTGGAGCATAGCTAGTCAGATTTGCCAGTCTGGACCCTGGGAAACCCAGCTTTGCCAGAAAGAGGTCATGGAAACAACTTGTATTTAAAACTTAAAGGGGTTGTCCAGGATAATAAGAACATGGACGCTTTCTTCTAGAACAGCGTGTACCTATCCACAGGTTGCTGTGTGGTGTTGCAGCTCAGCCCCTTTCACTTCAGAGTCAAGCCGTTTTACCACATAACAATTTTACAGCCCTTTATCCATAATACATACGACACACTTAGAAAGTCATGACACTGCTAGGATAACGGAACATGGATGTATATTATGGGAAGGTATTGGGGTAAATAGGCAAAGTAAAATGATCTTTGTCCTCTCTGCCTGTAGAAACCACTAGAGGGAGCTCAGGAGCTTACTGTATACTGTGGATCTGTCAGCAGTTTTGTACCTATGACACTGGCTGATCGTGTTGGTTCCATGTCCATATATGCCCATTTTTCTCAGCAATGTGAGGTTTTAAAATATGCAAATGAGCCTCTAAGAGCAACAGGGGCGTTGCCATTACACCTAGAGGCTCTGTTGCTATCTCTGCAACTGCAGCGCCCTCTTTACTTTGATAGGGCCATTAATGATGACGTTTTCACTGCCTGGCCCTGTCAAAATGGAGAGGGCGTAGTAGTTAGGCCTATTGCACACGACCGTATGGCTTTTTCAGTGTTTTGCGGTCCGTTTTTCATGGATCCGTTGTTCCGTTTTTTGTTTCCGTTTCTGTTCCGTTTTTCCGTTCCGTTTTTCCGTATGGCATATACAGTATACAGTAATTACATAGATAAAATTGGGCTGGGCATAACATTTTCAATAGATGGTTCAGGGAAAAACGGAACGGAAACGGAAGACATACGGATGCATTTCCGTATGTGTTCCGTTTTTTTTGCGGATCCATTGACTTGAATGGAGCCACGGACTGTGATTTGCGGGCAATAATAGGACATGTTCTATGTTAAAACGGAACGGAAAAACGGAAATACGGAAACGGAATGCATACGGAGTACATTCCGTTTTTTTTGCGGAACCATTGAAATGAATGGTTCCGTATACGGAACGCAAAAAACGGCCAGTAAACGGGAAAAAAAAACGGCCGTGTGCAATAGGCCTTAGAGGCTCTTCTGTCTCTAGGTGTAACGGCAACGCTCCAGTTGCTCCTGAAGGCTCATTTGCATATATTAACCCCTTCTATCCAGGGTCAGTTTTCTCCCTTCTGCCCAGGCAATTTTTTTGCAAATGTGAAGTGTCACTTTATGTGGTAATAACTTTGAGACTGTTTTCTTGTGACACCTTGTACTTCATGATTGGTCTTAATTTGAGTCAATATATTTTACCTTTAGTACAAAAAAAAATAAAAAATAAATAAAAAATAAAAAAAATAGAATAATTAGCAATTTTCTAAATTTATATTGCTCAGCTTTTAAAAATACCTCATAACGTATTTATCACTTAACATTCCCCATATGTCTACGCTATGTTGGCATCATTTTGTAAATGTCTTTTTTTTAGGACGTTAGAAGGCTTAGGCTACTTTGACACTTGCGGCAGAGTGACCCGGCAAGCAGTTTCGTCGCCAGAACTGCCTGCCGGATCAGGCAATCTGCACGCAACCGGACAGCATTTGTAGACTGATCCGGTCTCACAAATGCATTGCAAGAACAGATCCATCTCTCAGTTTGTCATACGGACAAACTGATCCATTCCTATTTTTTGTTCACAGTTTTACCAGTCTGCGCATGCACAGACCTAAAGGACGGATCCGGCATTGCGATATTTTTAATGCCGGATACTGCACTAATACATTTCAATGTAAATTAACGCATGGGGATGAAACTGATGAGTTATTTTCCGGAATTGAGCCCCTAGGACAGAACTCCATGCTGGATAAGAAAAAACGCTAGTGTGAAAGTACCCTTAGAATTTTAGAAGTAATTCTTAAAATTTAATTTCCAAAACAGACTTTAAGGACCAGTTCAGGTCTGAAGTCACCTTGTGGGACTTGCATAGTGGAAACCTCCATAAATGACCCCATTGTAGAAACTACACCCCTTAAGTTACTCAAAACTGATTTTACTAACTTTGTTAACCCTTTAGGTGTTCCACAAGAATTAAAGGAAAATGGAAATGACATTTCTAAATTTCACTTTTTTGGCAGAAGAAAAGGAGCGCCATATGGTTTTTGGAAGGCAGATTTTGCTGGACTGGTCTTTAGATTCCATGTCCCATTTGAAGCCCCCCAGATGCATCCTTACAGTCGAAACTCCCAAAAAGTGACCCCATTTTGGAAACTAGGGGATAAAGGTGCCAGTTTTATTGGTACTATTTTGGGGTACATATGATTTTTAATTGCTCTTTATTACGTTTTTTGTAAGGCAAGGTAACAAAAAACATTCATCTGACAAGATAGATCATGCGCTATATTTATAGAGCAGGTTGTTACGAACACAATGATAAATATGTCTTTGTTTGAGTTTTACATAATAAAGAATAAAAAAAAAAAAAACGTTTGTGTCTCCATTTTCTAAACGCCATATTTGTTAAATTTCTGCCGATAGTCTTGTGCAGGGGCTCGTTTTTTGCAGGAAGAGTTGATGTTTTTATTGGTATCACTCATTTTTTTTGATCACTCATTATTACACTTTATGGGAGCAAGGCAACAAAAAAAAAAAAATTGGTTGTTTTGGCACAGTTTTTATTTTATTTATTTATTTTTACAGCGGTCACTACAGCGGTCACCTGAGGGGTTAGGTCATGTGACATTTGCATAGAACAGATCATTACGGAAGTGGCAATACCTAATATGTATACTTTTTCTTATTTAGGTTTTACACCAGGCATGCTCAACCTACGACCCTCCAGCTGTTGCAAAACTACAACTCCCATCATTTCCACACATCCTACAGAAGGGCATAGTGGGAGCTGTAGTTTTACAACAGCTGGAGGGCCACAGGTTGAGCATCCCTGTTTTACACAATAGCATTTTTAAAACAAAAAATAATTATGTTTTAGTATCTCCATAGCTTTTTTATTTTTTGACCGATTGTCTTAGGTAGAGTCTCCTTTTTTTCGGGATGAGGTGACGGTTTGATTGGTACTATTTTTTTTTGGGGGGGGGGGGGGGCATACGTCTTTTTAACCACCTCCCGTCTCGCTAACGCCAAAAGGCGCGATTGCTGCGGCGCTGCCAGGTCACACTAACGCCAATCGGCGTCATCTACAGCCTGCCAGCGCGCGATTGTTCGCTGGCAGGCTGTAGATGCGATTTTTTTTTAACCCCTAAACGGTATATTAGACGCTGTTTTGATAACAGCGTCTAATATACCTGATACCTGGTCCTCTGATGGTCCCTTTTGCTTGGATCGACCACCAGAGGACACAGGCAGCTCTGTAATAAGTAGCACCAAACACCACTACACTACACCCCCCGTCACTTATTAACCCCTGATCACCCCATATTAGACTCCCTGATCACCCCCCTGTAAGGCTCCATTCAGACATCCGTATGCGTTTTGCGGATCCGATCCATGGATCCGCAAAACACATACGGACCTCTGAATGGAGCCTTACAGGGGGGTGATCAATGACAGGGGGGTGATCACCCCATAGAGACTCCCTGATCACCCCCCTGTCATTGCTCACCCCCCTGTAAGGCTCCATTCAGATATTTTTTGGGGCACAAGTTAGTGGAAATAGATTTTTTTAATTTTTTTATTACAAAGTCTCATATTCCACTAACTTGTGACAAAAAAAATAAAATCCCACATGAACTCACCATACCCCTAACGGAATCCAAATGCGTAATTTTTTTTTGACATTTATATTCCAGACTTCTCACACTTTAGGGCCCCTAAAATGCCAGGGCAGTATAAATACCCCACATGTGACCCCATTTTGGAAAGAAGACACCCCAAGGTATTCCGTGAGGGGCATGGCGAGTTCTTGGAATATTTTTTTTTTTTTTTTTTCTTTTACCCTCAGTCTCCCTTGTGACAAAAAATTTTACATGAACTCGCCATGCCCCTCACAAAATACCTTGGGGTGTCTTCTTTCCAAAATGGGGTCACATGTGGGGTATTTATACTGCCCTGGCATTTTAGGGGCCCTAAATACCCCACATGTGACCCCATTTTGGAAAGAAGACACCCCAAGGTATTTTGTGAGGGGCATGGCGAGTTCATGTAAAAATTTTTGTCACAAGGGAGACTGAGGGTAAAAGAAAAAAAAAAGAAAAAAAAAAAAATTCCAAGAACTCGCCATGCCCCTCACGGAATACCTTGGGGTGTCTTCTTTCCAAAATGGGGTCACATGTGGGATATTTATACTGCCCTGGCATTTTAGGGGCTCTAAAGCATGAGAAGAAGTCTGGAATCCAAATGCCCTCCTAAAAGATACTCATTGGAATTTGGGCCCCTTTGCGCACCCGAGTACGGTATCGCCGTACTCAGGAGAAGTTGGGCAATGTGTTATGGGGTGTCTTTACATATACCCATGCTGGGTGAGAGCAATATCTCTAAAATGACAACTTTGTATAAAAAAAAATTTGGAAAAGTTGACTGAGAGAGATTTCTCTCACCCAGCAAGGGTATATGTAAAAATACACCCCAAAACACATTGCCCTACTTCTCCTGAGTACGGCGATACCACATGTGTGACACTTTTTTGCAGCCAAGGTGGGCAAAGGGGCCCAAATTCTAAAGAGCACCTTTAGGATTTCACAGGGCATTTTTTTACGCATTTGGATTCCAGACTTCTTCACGCTTTAGGTCCCCTAAAATGCCAGTGCAGTATAAATACCCCATAAGAGACCCCATTTTGGAAAGAAGACACCCCAAGGTATTTCGTGAGGGGCATGGCGACTTCATGTAAAATTTTATTTTTTGACACAAGTTAGTGAAATATGAGACTTTGTAAGAAAAAAAAAAAAAAAAAAAAAAAAAAAAACACATCATTTTTTGCTAACTTGTGCCAAAAAAATAAAAAAACTCTAGGAACTCGCCATGCCCCTCACGGAATACCTTGGGGTGTCTTCTTTCCAAAATAGGGTCATTTGGGGGGGGTATTTATACTATCCTGGCATTCTAGCACCTCAAGAAACATGACAGGTGCTCAGAAAGTCAGAGCTGCTTCAAAATGTGGAAAAAAACAAAACACATTTATGTACCATAGTTTGTAAACGCTATAACTTTTGCGCAAACCAATAAATATACACTTATTGCATTTTTTTTTATCAAAGACCTGTTGAACAATAAATTTTGAAAAAAAAAATTATATAGAAATGTAGATTTAAAAATATTTTACAACCGAAAGTGAAAAATGTCATTGTTTTGCAAAAATTTCGATTAATAACAAAAAAAGTAAAAATATCAGCAGCAATGAAATACCACCAAATAAAAGCTCTATTAGTGAGAAGAAAAGGAGGTAAAATTAATTTGGGTGGCAAGTTGCATGACTGAGCAATAAAAAAAATAAATAAATAATAATATGGAGGGTCTGATCCAGGGGCGTACATAGAAATCATGGGGCCCCATAGCAAAACTCAATATTGGGCCACTCCCTCTCTGCACAAATATAAAGTACAATTTAAGTGTGCAATATATATCTTTTGCAAAAGTATTCACCCCCGTGACTTTTTTCGCGTTTTGGTGCCTCACAACCGAGAATTAAACCTTTCATCGGTCCAAACATTGTAAGATAACTATCAGGTTGTATAGAGCGGCGCCCCGGGATCTCACTGCACTTACTATTATTCCGGGGCGCCGCTCTGTTCTCCCGGTATTTTCACCGATTTGGTTATACTGGGAGAAGTCTGCCCTGTTTCTCCTTGGGCGTTCAAATCGCAGAGCTCACAGCCAGGGAGAAGGGACAGCGCTACAGCCAGGGAGAAGGAGACGCCCAGGGAGAAACAGGGCAGACTCCTCCCAGTATAACAAAAACTGCGAAAATACCGGGGGACATAGCAGAAGAACAGAGCAGTGACGTGGAATAATAGTAAGTGCAGTGAGATCCCGGGGCGCCGCTCTACACAGCCTGACAGTTACCTTACAATGTTTGGAACTATGAAAGGTCCTCTTTAACATGGTTTGTTTGAGGATTTGCATCATTTAAATTTACAGAACATGCCCACAACTTTGAAGATTTTTTTTAATTTTAATTGTGAAGCAAACAAATAGGACACAATAACAGAAAAAGTAATACTTTGTAGAGCCACCTTTTGCAGCAATCACAGCTCCAAGTCGCTTTGGATAAGTCTCTATGAGCAGTTGCCACATCTTACCACTGGGATTTTTGCCCATTCCTTCTTGCAAAACTGCTCCAGCTCCTTCAGGTTGGATGTTTGCGCTTGTGAACAGCAATCTAAGTCTGACCACAGATTTTCTATTGGATTGAGATCTGGGCTTTGACTAGGGCCCAGGGATGGGCAAACTGCAGCTCTCCAGCTGTTGTAAAAACTACAAATCCCATCACCTGTGGGGATGGGGTTCTTTGGGTGATGTGATGTGTTGGGTTTGCGCCAGACATAGCGTTTTCTTTGCTTATATAGGGAACAGTGTGTCTCCCACTCCCACCCAAATACATTCTGGTGGCTGCTGCTGCGAAATCCCCCCCCCCATGAAATAGACAGTTTCTCACTGACAACTTGCAGGTGACGCTGGGGGCTGGAGTATGGTGGCTGACTGAGCACGTCCCGCCCCCTCACTTCTTTCTCCTGATGCTGCGATGCACTAGCCAATCAGCAGCAGGAGCCTAGCACTGCTAAAAGCTGATTGGCCAGTGCAGAGTCCACTGAGTAACATGCTCACCTGCCTGCCGACTGTCCGGTCTGTGCACACAATATATCTAAGACAGGGATCCGCAACCTTCGGCACTCCAGCTGTGGTGAAACTACGACTCCCAGCATGCACACCTTCTCAGAACTCCCAAAGGAGTGAATGGAGCATGCTGCAAGTCGTAGTTTCACCACAGCTGGAGTGCCGGAGGTTGCTGATCCTTGATCTAAGAGAAGAGGGGAGGGGGGCTTGAACAGAGGAGAAGCAGGGCCCACCCGAGCCCTGGATAGAAGACAAGCCATACTGCAGACATTGTAGGGGGTGTGGCTTTCCATCCACTCCAGGCCCCCTCCTGCAGTTGCATGGGCTGCCACTATTGGCGGTACGCCACTGGTCTGATCTGTATTGTAATGCATTGCCTGTTAGTGGATTACACCGAGTCCTACACTAACAGGTTGCCTAGGAGACCGGGCATGGGGCTGGATCTCCTCGGCCCCCGTAGAAGGGATACTATGTAAGGCATTGGGCAGCCTCTGCATGGCATCGGGCTGTCTTGTCACCCATCGGGTCCGCGCCACAGCAGAGCGGGGACCCGATGGGCTCCCTCACCCGCTGTAAACCCCTTCTATGCTGCGGTCAGCGCTGACTGTGGCATAGAAGGGGGTTAATTTGCCAGCATTGGCTTTTACAGCTATGCCGGCGGATACAGCAGGGGCCCAGCCTATCAACATGACGTAATAGTACGTCAAAATGCTGCAAGTCACTTGCTGCCATGATGTACTATTATGTCATATGTCGGGAAGGGGATAAAATAATTTCTCAAATGCAGGCACATATGAACATGGGACAGACATGTCTTCAGCTGCCAAGCACACATGTAACAGGTCAACCAGTGTCATAGGTACAAATCTGCTGACAGATGCCTATTAGGTGCCATTCACTCGACTATTTTTGGTCTGCATCTGATCTGCATTTTTTTGTGGATCAGATGTGGACTCATTCTTTTCAACAGAGCTGCAAAAGATGCGGACAGTAGCCACAAAAAAAGGATAGAACATGTCCTATTCTTGTCTGTTTTTGCAGACAATAAACATTTCTAACATAGGCGAAGGGTGTGGGACCGCAAAGTACACATAGCCGGTACAGTCGTGTGAATCGGCCCTAAAAGTATATAGTAAGCTTCCCCTAGTGGGGCCTGAAGACAAAATCAGAAATTTTACATTTTAATGAGTTAAGTATGATGCCACCCATATATTGATGGTGGGGGTGACTCCTCGGCAGTTTGAAGAGTCCGCAGGGGAAGTTTCTCTGAAGTCCTCAGGAAGCTGTAGACTAGACATGTTCTCTCTTTATTTATAGGCGCAAAAGAAAAACAACTTGTATCCTGAAAGCTCAAAGCAACCTTCCTACACAAAACAATTTAAATACACTATATAGTACATGGTTTTTGCAGTGTATGTCAAAAAAATAAAATCAATAAAAACTGGTGGCTCACCTCTTCACTAATTTTATGGTAGGATGCATTGGGCACTCTGCCTGCCGATTACCAAAATATCAACTTACTAAAAGATATAGCAATGTGTAAGTGACTGGCAAAAAAAACCAAAAAAAAACAAACAAACACACATTCAATATATCAGTCTTTGTAACAAAAATTACTTTAAATATGATAAGTTTAACCACTTCAGCTCCCCCAGCATAAACACCCTTAATGACCAGACCACTTTTTACACTTCTGCACTACACTACTTTCACCGTTTATCGCTCGGTCATACAACTTACAACCTAAATGAATTTTACCTCCTTTTATTCTCACTAAATAGAGCTTTCATTTGGTGGTATTTCATTGCTGCTGACATTTTTAACTTTTTTTTTTTATATTAATCAAAATTGACCAAAATTTTTGCAAAAAATAAAAAACACACATTTAACTTTGTTGTAAAATTTTTCAAATACTACGTTTCTATATAAATTTTTCTCTAAATTTATTGTTCTACATGTCTGATTAAAAACAAAATGCAATAAGTGTATATTTATTGGCTTGGGTAAAAGTTATAGCGTTTACAAACTATGGTGCAAAGAAAATAAATTTACGCACTTTGACTTTCTGAGCACCTGTCATGTTTCCTGAGGTTCTACATTGCCCAGACAGTAGAAACACCCCACAAATGACCCCATATCGGAAAGTAAACACCCTAAGGTATTCGCTGATGGGCATAGCGAGTTCATGGAAGTTTTTATTTTTTGTTACAAGTTAGTGGACAATGAGACTTTGTAAGAAAGAAAAAAAAGAAAAAAAAAAAACTATTTCCGCTAACTTACAAACAAAAAATACAAATAAAAAGGGAGGTTAGTACAGCCCCTTGGACACATACAAGACTAAATTTACATATCTATAAAATCCTTTTTTTTAAAGAAATTAAAAGCACACAGCCCTATAGGACAGATATATTGCGGACATGCTAGCGGCGATCTAGCCGAGCATGTCCGCAGCTCTATAGCCCAAAACTTGGTGACAGAATCCCTTTAATGGGCACCTTTGCACATGGTGGAGGACAATCTAGCTACAGGCAGCCTCACCATACATTGAAGAATACAGATTAGCTACCTGTTCAAGGGCTTGGAAGATACAGAAACAAAAGGACTAAGCATACCAAATAAGAATGACAGGCAGGGTCGGACTGGGCCGGGGGGCAGGGGGGGGGGGCAATTGCCCCCCGGGCCTCTCTGTTGCCTCACTGTCCCGGCCGGCCGGGCCCGGAATCAGACTGTCACTAAGGGAACTGCCTCCGCCGCGGACTGCGGAGAGAGAATGGGAGGTGTGCTGCCGGCAGCCTATCAGAGAGGCCGCCGGACCGGCGTGATGACGTCATCGCGCTGCCTGACTAAGCCGCTGCGCTGCCGTAAAGACATCAGCAGCACTGGAGGCAGGACGGGGGCGATTCAGTGAAGGTGCTCGAGGAGGTAAGTATAAGGCTCCTTTCACACTAGCGTTCATCGGTCCGCTCGTGAGCTCCGTTTGAAGGGGCTCACGAGCGGACCCGAACGCTTCCGTCCAGCCCTGATGCAGTCTGAATGGATGCGGATCCGCTCAGACTGCATCAGTCTGGCGGCGTTCAGCCTCCGCTCCGCTCGCCTCCGCACGGACAGGCGGACAGCTGAACGCTGCTTGCAGCGTTCGGGTGTCCGCCTGGCCGTGCGGAGGCGTGCGGATCCGTCCAGACTTACATTGTAAGTCAATGGGGACGGATCCGTTTGAAGATGCCACAATATGGCTCAATATTCAAGCGGATCCGTCCCCCATTGACTTTACATTGAAAGTCTGGACGGATCCGTCCGAGGCTATTTTCACACTTAGCTTTTTTTTGCTAATATAATGCAGACGGATGCGTTCTGAACGGAGCCTCCGTCTGCATTATTATGATCGGATCCGTTCAGAACGGATCCGATCGAACGCTAGTGTGAAAGTAGCCTTAGTCTGACTGACTATTTATAAATTTTTCTGTCACTGATAGGGGCCCTATCTGGCTACTGGCACATTATAGGGGGGGGCCTACGGCTACTGGCACATTATAGGGGGGGGGCCTACGGCTACTGGCACATTATAGGGGGGGGGCCTACGGCTACTGGCACATTATAGGGGGGGGCCTACGGCTACTGGCACATTATAGGGGGGGGCCTACGGCTACTGGCACATTATAGGGGGGGGCCTACGGCTACTGGCACATTATAGGGGGGGGCCTACGGCTACTGGCACATTATAGGGGGGGGCCTACGGCTACTGGCACATTATAGGGGGGGGCCTACGGCTACTGGCACATTATAGGGGGGGCCTACGGCTACTGGCACATTATAGGGGGGGCCTACGGCTACTGGCACATTATAGGGGGGGCCTACGGCTACTGGCACATTATAGGGGGGGCCTACGGCTACTGGCACATTATAGGGGGGGCCTACGGCTACTGGCACATTATAGGGGGGGCCTACGGCTACTGGCACATTATAGGGGGGGCCCTACGGCTACTGGCACATTATAGGGGGGGCCTACGGCTACTGGCACATTATAGGGGGGGCCTACGGCTACTGGCACATTATAGGGGGGGCCTACGGCTACTGGCACATTATAGGGGGGGCCTACGGCTACTGGCACATTATAGGGGGGGCCTACGGCTACTGGCACATTATAGGGGGGGCCTACGGCTACTGGCACATTATAGGGGGGGCCTACGGCTACTGGCACATTATAGGGGGGGCCTACGGCTACTGGCACATTATAGGGGGGGCCTACGGCTACTGGCACATTATAGGGGGGGGCCTACGGCTACTGGCACATTATAGGGGGGGCCTACGGCTACTGGCACATTATAGGGGGGGGCCTACGGCTACTGGCACATTATAGGGGGGGCCTACGGCTACTGGCACATTATAGGGGGGGCCTACGGCTACTGGCACATTATAGGGGGGGCCTACGGCTACTGGCACATTATAGGGGGGGCCTACGGCTACTGGCACATTATAGGGGGGGCCTACGGCTACTGGCACATTATAGGGGGGGCCTACGGCTACTGGCACATTATAGGGGGGGCCTACGGCTACTGGCACATTATAGGGGGGGGCCCACGGCTACTGGCACATTATAGGGGGGGGCCACGGCTACTGGCACATTATAGGGGGGGGCCCTACGGCTACTGGCACATTATAGGGGGGGGCCTACGGCTACTGGCACATTATAGGGGGGGGCCTACGGCTACTGGCACATTATAGGGGGGGGCCTACGGCTACTGGCACATTATAGGGGGGGGCCCTACGGCTACTGGCACATTATAGGGGGGGGCCCACGGCTACATAGGGCACACGGCTACTGGCACATTATAGGGGGGGGCCCACGGCTACTGGCACATTATAGGGGGGGGCCCACGGCTACTGGCACATTATAGGGGGGGGCCTACGGCTACTGGCACATTATAGGGGGGGGCCTACGGCTACTGGCACATTATAGGGGGGGCCTACGGCTACTGGCACATTATAGGGGGGGCCTACGGCTACTGGCACATTATAGGGGGGGCCTATGGCTACTGGCACATTATAGGGGGGGCCTATGGCTACTGGGGGGGGCATTATGGTGGGCTTTATTACTCCCCCATGGTATGACCCCCTAGTAGCAGCACCAGGCTCTCCCTGCTCTGCTATCCCTCTGCCTCTTCTCCAAATCCTTATTATGAAATTTTTCTCATTAGGATAAAACACATTAGCTCCGCCGAGCCCCCGGCCAAAGTGTGGAGGTGTCTGAGATCCCCAAGGGTCAAGCCAAGTAATTGTAAGTTTTCATATGAAATATGTTTGTTATACACATATAGCCTACACTGTGCCCCACAATATACAGTTTCTTCTGCTAAAGTCATCAAGTGTCATGGCGGGGGGGGGACACAGAGCAGCGCCCAGCGGGGAGGAGAGAATACACGGATGCAACACTGCATCAGCCAGAAAATGACACTTTCGGCATTATACCAAAAATTCCATTTTCGGCTGATATGTTTCGGCGACCGATATATCGGAGCATTCCTAGTTTATTTTGTTTTCCTGTGTTAGAATTTACATGGCTGACGAAAGTGGCAAGGGGGGGGGGGGGGGGGTCAGGAGGAGGCAGGGGAAATGGGAAAGCAGGAGGGGGGCTCAGTGGGCCTCTGGGTGTTACTGGCCCCCTGGGCCAAAAGTTGCCAGTCAGCCCCCGATGACAGGCAACCTCACCAAATTACTCTGGTTTACTAGGGACCTGAAGCAGAGTTACCTACCAGAAATACTTCTACAGAACCTTCAAGCTAAGCTAAACCCAGCCAAACCTATTAATAGTGGATCAACAGAATTCCTCTAAATTGCAAAAGACTGTATTCTGTCTGGATGTAAATGCCGCAACTGGAACCAACATCAGTAAAAGTTGTGAGTTGTATCCTACCACTGTCTACTTCATTCTTACCATTAGTTGTAACACCATTAACAGTACTGGCGTCACGACAAATAGCACCAGCCGCCACAAGCACCCTAAACACCACTGCCATCAAGGGCACCTCAACCTCCATCTTGGCTGATGCTTCCCTACTACAGAGCGTGCCCCGGAGGATTCCGTGCTGTCTTCCTCAACACTGTGCTGCCAGCCCAGGGAGGCTTTCTGCTAACCGTGAGTAAACCGATGAACTGTGTTATTGTTTGGCCCCTCATCGGCCCACCGTGCTCCTCACAGGTTACCCCTGCGGTTCTGGCTGGCTGCACAAGTTTCTTCACAACATTAAGCTAAAGCGCTGCCTCATCCTCTTCTGTGGTCTGCTTGTCAGGGATTATGATCCTGAAAACCGTTTAACATGATGTCCTGGGGAAGATCTGCAGAAATGGAGTCCATCAGAAGCAGCAGCTTTTGTATGCAATCTCCATTAGCACAGTCTGTCCTGTACAGCCTCTCTCTACTTCATGTCTCCTCATGGACTCCATTCCTACAGAGATTTAGCTAAACCATATCAGCTGTATTCAAGACTCAGAGCAGAGAGGATGATGAGGCAGCTCTTTAGCTCACTGCTCTTTTTTTTTTTTGTGTACTAATAGGACGGCAGCCATTTTATTTCCCTAATGATTAATCCCCAGACAAAACGAGCCATTATAACTAATGAAAGGTATTTAGGAATATAGTTATGATAAAGTAATATTTAAGTATTTTCATTTTCTTAATTCCCCTTTAACCCCTTAAGGACTTAGGGCATGGATGTCAAACTCATGGCCCTCCAGATGTTGCAAAACTACAACTCCCATCATTCCCTGATAGCTGTAGTATGCCCAGGCATGATGGGAGTTGTAGTTTTGCAACAGCTGGAGGGCCACGAGTTTGACATCCCTGACTTAGGGCGTACCGGTACGCCCTATTTCCTGAGTCCTTAAGGTACGCCCTAAGTTTAAGTCGCGATTGCGGCGCGGTGGGGGTTAATTGTGACAGGATGCTGGCTGGAATCATGTCACAATGCGTATCTGCGATCACCACAAACCGCAGGTCAATTCAGACCTGCGGTTTGCGGTTTTTACTTGCGGTTGCAGCGGTGCCATTGGTCCCCATGCAAGTTGAATTAAGTTTTCCCTCCAAAAAATTTTACGTTTCAAGTAAAAATAAACAAAAACGTCATTTTCCCCAAATAAGGTTAAAAAATAAAATTGGTAAAAAAAAAATATTAAAAAAAAGTTGTATACATATTAGGTATCACCGCGTCCGTATCGACCGGCTCTATAAAAATATCACATGACCTAACCCCTCAAATGAACACCGTAAAAAATAAAAACTGCTAGATAAACCATTTTTTTGTCACCTTACATCACAAAAAGTATAATTGCAAGCGATCAAAAAGTCATATGCACCCCAAAATAGTGCCAATAAAACAGTAATCTCATCCCGCAAAAATCATACCCTACCCAAGGTAATCGCCCAAAAACTGAAAAAAAATAAAAAATATGGCTCTCAGACATGGAAACATTAAAACATGATTTTTTTTTTATTTTATTTATGTAAGTTTTACACAATGATTTCTTTGGTGAAACAAAAAAAAAAAAAAAAAAAAAAAAAGCATACATATTAGGTATCGCCGTGTCGTGACAACCTGGTCTATAAAAATACCACATGACCTAACCGGTCAGATGAATGTTGTAAATAACAAAAAATAAAAACTGTGCCAAAACAGCTATTTCTTGTTACCTTGCCTCACAAAAAGTGTAATATAGAGCAACCAAAAATCGCATGTACCCTAAACTAGTACCAAAAAAACTGCCACCCTATCCCGTAGTTTCTAAAATGGGGTCACTTTTTGGGAGTTTCTACTCTAGGGGTGCATCAGGGGGGGCTTAAAATGGGACATGGTGTTTTTTATTAAAATGGAAAATCTGCCAAAAAAGTGAAATTTTAAAATTGTATCTATTATCTATTAATTCTTGTGGAACACCTAAAGGGTTAACGAGGTTTGTAAAATCAGTTTTGAATACCTTGAGGGGTGTAGTTTCTAAAATGGGGTCCTTTTTGGGTGGTTTCTATTATGTAAGCCTCACAAAGTGACTTCAGACCTGAACTGGTCCCTAAAAAGTGGGTTTTTGAAAATTTCTGAAAAAGTTCAAGATTTGCTTCTAAGCCTTGTAACATCCCCAAAAAATAAAATATCATTCCCAAAATGATCCAAACATGAAGTAGACATATGGGGAATGTAAAGTAACTATTTTTGGAGGTATTACTATGCATTATAAAATTAGAGAAATAGAAAATTGGAAATTTGCAATTTTTTTACAAGTTTTTGGTAAATTTGGTATTTTTTTTATAAATAAAAATGATTTTTTTTTACTTCATTTTACCAGTTTCATGAAGTACAAAAAAATAAAATAAAATAAAAATCTGAAGTGGCCTGGATAAGTCAAAGTGTTTTAAAATTATCACCACTTACGCTGCGTTCACACCTGAGCGTACAGGATGGAGCGCTCTGTATGCGAGTTTACAATCGCAGCTCCGGAACAAGCGAACGCCGATTGTCGTGCGTTCCCGGAAGTCTATGTACGGGAACGCGCGACAAGACTCCCCAAAGAAGCTTTTGAGCGTTTTACAGCACGTAGGAACGCGCTGTAAAACGCTCAGGTGTGAACCCAGCCTTAAAGTGACACTGGTCAGATTTGCAAAAAATTGCCTGGTCCTTAAGGTGAAATAGGGCTGAGTCCTTAAGGGGTTAAGTGTCAGGCCTGACCCTTAATAATCCATTTCTTCTATATCCACAAAGTTAAGGCTAGGTTCAAACCTGAGCGTTTTACTTCCTACGCGCTGTAAAACGCTCAACAGGCAAGAACCAATGATTCCCTATTGGAATGGTTCTCACCTGAGTGTTTTACAGCGCGTACGATCGCGCTGTAAAACGCCCCAAGAAGTACATGAGCTTCTTTGGGGCGTCTTGTCGCGTGTTCCCGTACATAGACTTCAGCGGGAACGCGCGACAATGGGCGTTCGTATACTACCGGAGCCGCGTATGTGAGACGCCGGAGAATCGCGCATACACAGCGCTCAGGTCCGAACCGGCTGTAAGTTTTTTTTTTCGTTTTTTTTTTTTAGGGGGGGGGGGGGGGGGGGCGCGCAGCACTCCAGAATAATAACAATAACAATAATTGGATGTTTAACCAGGAGTTGTCACTATACCAAAATTTTGATTTGATCTAGATACCATAAAAAAAAAAAAAAAAAAAAAAAAAAAGTATTGCGATACTCTATACCACGGGGAAAAATGGAACGTCTGGACCATAATAGTCCGATCCTAATTTTTGTTTGGACAAGGTTTTCACCGCATTGGAGATATTTTTTTATATTTTAATTGTTCACACTTTTTTGGGCATGGCGATATGTCATATGTTTATTTTTTTATTGTTTATATATTTTATATGTAAAATTGGGAAAGGGGGAGATGTAAACTTTGTATTTGTGTTTTTTTTTTACTTTCAGGGGCTAGATCCTGGGATCTTTTCATCCCTTGTCCTATTCACCCGGATAGAGCTCTGTTAGGGTGAATAGGGTCTCACACTCTCCCTGCTGCCCTGTGCATAGTACACACCCTCGGTCTCACCAGCCTATGGCTGTACGCAGGAAGTATTTAAAAGCGCTTCCTACCCCAGGAAGATGCCTGAGCAATCTTAGTCACTAGTAGGGATGAGTGAATCGACTTTGGATGAAACATGCGAAGTCAATGCGCATAAAACTTTGTTTCAATACTGTACAAAGCGAGCACTCCGTACAGTATTAGAATGTATTTGCTCCAGTGAGCCGAAGTTATTACTTCATGAAGTCTCACGAGACTTCGGGTAATAAACTCCTGAAATTGATTTATACTGTAAAAAATGAAAACACAACATTTCCCCGAACTCTGGTTTGGTTCCAAGGTACCACTTGGAACCGAACCCGAGTTATTAGATACATTGCAAATGGTTGCTAAATCGCACATTCCCAAAGACCTGTACAGAAGATGATGTC
Source organism: Bufo gargarizans (assembly GCF_014858855.1). Lineage (NCBI taxonomy): Eukaryota > Metazoa > Chordata > Amphibia > Anura > Bufonidae > Bufo > Bufo gargarizans. Next base: position 43,363,067 of record NC_058085.1, read on the forward strand.
GTACAGAAACTGAACACTAGAGGGCGAGCTACATCCAGACATCACAACTGCTCAGTATTTCACCTGCAAAACCCCGATCCATCAGTGGTTAACATCTTCCTTTGGCACACAGAGCAAACAATCTAAATGGTCATGTCTGATCCTGTCATTTGTTCTTTCAGATCTACTAGGAAACCAATAATTAATTCAGAAGCATTCAGGTTTATAAAGATAATCACCGGAAATGCATTACAAAAAAAAAAAAGAAAGTAGTTATTGCCCAATGAACTAAGCTAAGCATATTTACTACTGTAATACTATCGCCCCCTTATGGACAAGATTAGAACTCTTCTAATATCTATTTCTTCAAACCTGGCCATCTTACACTGCTCATCTGGGGAGATCTTGAATCAATGTATGGGAGGACACGCCTGTACTAATACTGCCCCCTGTGTACAAGAATATAACTACTATAATACTGCTCCTATGTACCAGAATATAACTACTATAATACTGCCCCTATGTACCAGAATATAACTACTATAATACTGCTCCTATAAACAGGAATATAACTACTATAATAGTGCCCCTATTTACAAGCATATAACTACTATAATACTGCTCCTATGTACAAGAATATAACTACTATAATACTACTGGGAGATCCACAACTACAGGACATGGATTACATGAGATGATGGGAGGTCTTCGTACAGACAATAGGCCTCTCATAGTATTAATGAGGAATCTTGAGACTGTGCAGAACACGGGATTCTCACATCACCAGCATCTGCCAGACATGAATAGCCGAGCGCCTCATCCTGCACACTGGACCATTGTCCTGTCACAACAAGGCTCTGAATGGAGAATCCGTACAATACAGCCCTACACAGTAAAGACAGCATCACGTTATACACACAGATGTAGCAGAGCCAAGTTTCTTATTCCATGCCGTGTTGCTGCCTTGGTATGTTGGGGTTAGTAGTTCAGACATAAAAGACGACACTTTCCATTTTTATGCACATTTACATGCCAGCCTGATACATTGTAACAAACAATCAGCATGAGTGATTTGTGTGCTGCATCATCAGTACTAAGGATCATCTACACTGACTACAACTAAAACAAACCCTCAGCTGTGAAAGGAACTTGTTAGTTTCTTTCCCCCCCCACAATAGTGCTATTATTCACTAACAGCAAGCAGAGATCTTGAAACACAAAGAATACTATAAAGCAATTAATAGAGCATTACAAATGGCGGATTATTAAACGCCCTGTATTATCAGACAGCGACAGGACATCCTGCTAACCCAGTACATCAGTTTCCATGTCACCCAATAGCCCGGCACACAGGGGGGAGCGCAGCAGTGAAGGCCTCCGCCATATACATCCAATAATCTGACGGTTTAGTGACCCCACACGTGCCAGAGTAAGGCCTCATGCACACGACCGTTGTTGTGTTCCATTCCGCAAAATGGGGTTCCGTTGTTCCGTGATCCGTTTTTGTTTCCGTGTGTCTTCCTTTATTTTTGGAGGATCACCAGACATGAAGAAAAAAAAAAAAAAAAAAAAAAAAAAAATTTTTTTTATCTAAGTCAAGTTTGCCATGCAAACGATAGGAAAAAATACGGACGCGGATGACAATCTTGTGTGCCTCCGCGTTTTTTCACGGCCCCATTGACTTGAATGGGTCCGCAAACCGTTTTCTGAGAAAAAAATAGGACAGGTTATATTTTTTTGACAGACTGGAACCACGGATGCAGATGGCTAACGGTGCATTAGCCGAGTTTTCAACGGACCCATTGAAAGTCAATGGGTCCGCAGAATAATCACAAAAACGGAACAACGGACACGGAGCACAACAACGGTCATGTGCATGAGGCCTAACAGAAAGTTCCCAGAGTAATCTCCTAGGTAGTTACAGCCACTCACACAGAGATTACAGATTATCAGATGGCGGATTAGAGGAATGTCACCCCATATAGAAAAAATACTAAACTTCAGGGAAAAAATACAATGCAAAACATAAAACAACAGGCGTGAAGAAGACTCATCCGCTCAGCTACCGCCTCACAGGAGAGAAAACAAGATGGCGGCCCAGGCAGCAGTGAGGGCCCTCAGCCAGAAGAGATTAGACTGTGCAAGCTGGAGCTCTGCTTACCCTGCTTCTCCTCAGGCTGTGTCCACACCAGCTGCAGAGACTCACTACCAGACACCAGGCCTCACCTGGCCAAACTGAGCCTCATAACCAGTGCAGAGAGCAGCTGGGGGTACTACTAACCAATCAGATCACAGCTTCTATGCACATTGACCATAGCAGCTCGCACCTCATGTTCTGTGTAGAGGCCATCACACTCAATCACCTCACACCACGCCTGCACAGGCCATGGTAACCAATCAGCTCACACCCCTCATGTTCTGTGCACAGACCATGACAACCAATCAGTGCACACCTCTCATGTTCTGTGCACAGACCATGACAACCAATCAGTGCACACCTCTCATGATCTAGACACAGGTCATAGCAACCAGTCAGCTCACACCTTTCATGTACCGTGCACAGACCATGACAACCAATCGCCTCATACCTCTCATGTTCTGTGAGCAGACCATAGCAACCAATCACCTCACACCTCTCATTTTCTGTGGCTCAGGCCACAGCAACCTATCACATTTAAGCTTTCCTGTTTTGTGTATTAAGTTGTCAACCAATCAGCTTGCTGCTTCCTTGTCCTTAAGACTAGCTAGAGAAATGAGAGCAGGAATGTGATTGGTCGCTATGGACAACTACCCTACTTTGCCAGCAGTACTTTCGGTCAATCTTTATTGCTATGTAACACCCAGACACTCTGTAGTTCTGTTGACCCTTGAAGTGAAGGTCGGTTCAGCAGCACCTTAGGGTGCAGGGTCTTGCAGTTGTAATACATACAGTACGCCAGAATGTTATTCTCTAGAGCAGTCATCTCCATCGCCCTCCAGATGGTGCAAATCTACAATCTCCAGCTGCAGGCTATCAGGGCATGCTGGGAGTTGTAGTTTCCTAGCCACTACTTTAATTAAAGGGATTTTATGAAAATCTTGACGCTTAGCACTCAAGTTTTGACAGTCCCTGTGACTCGACAAGGTGATGTCCTCTTGATGTTGGTCCGACCTGAAAACGATAAAAGACTGAAAACGCAGATTGAGAATAGCACCTTTCCTGGACAATATGGCGCTCAGTACATTGGAGGGGTTGCAGTCTGATCAGCATGAGCCATGGTTACTTAAAGGGATAGTACAGGATTAATAAAACATGGCTTTTTTCCCCCCGCAAAGAGCGACACGCCTGTCCATGGTTATGTCAGGTAGTGCAGACCAGCTCCATCAAAGTGAATAAGGGAGAGCTGCAATGTCAGGCACCACCTGTGGACAGGTGGGGGCGTTGTTTCCAGCTCCATCAAAGTGAAGGAGTTTAAGCATGCATGGGATAGGCATAAGGCTATCCTTCATATATAAGGCTATCCTTCATATAAGATGGGGCCAGGGACTATTCATAGGATTCAGATATATTGGGCAGACTAGATGGGCCAAATGGTTCTTCTTATCTGCCGACACATTCTATGTTTCTATGTTTCTGGAAGAAAACAGTAATGTTAATAGATGAAGGGAGAGAACCACTCCACCGGATGACAGTCATGGGGAACACGCATGTCCTGCGCTTATTATGCATTTATTGTGCTGCCATATTGAGCCACTGTACAGCACCGTATTCATTCATTAGGGTACCCAGCAGAACCAGACTGGATGTCTTATTCTAAGGTGGACTGACTTAAATTGGCCAAACCGCAGATTTCACTGGGTTCATTCAACCATATAATGTGCATTTGACGAGGTGGGGGGGGATTGGGCATGTTGTATTTCAGACTTAAGTGAGATGAGCCGTCAGTAGAGGAGACTTATTCGCCTCACCCCATTGAGAACACTTGCACGCCCAGTTGAACCGAGCATGCATGTGTATGGGTGCTCCTGAAGAATAGCTGTTGACCAAATGAGTATGGCCACCGTTGGTGTCCGCCATAAATTAGCACGGCCATCTTAGCATAGCCGCTCAGTCCATTCGGGTTGCAAGATCGACAGTCTGGATGGTATTCGCTTATCTGAAACCAGGCTAATTTAAAGGGGTCGTCCCAAGGGTTTAATACTGACGACCGATCCTCAGGAGAGATCATCAGTATCTGGTCGGTGGGGTCAGATGCCTGGCACCCCCACTCATCTGCTGCTTGAGGAGTCTGCGGTGCTCCGGTGTGCGTACCGAGGACAGTGCCGTACATTGTATAGCGGCAGTGATTGGTACTGAAGCTCAGCCCCGTTCACTTGAATGGGACTGACCTGCGCTTAGGCCACGTAAATGTGAAGTCAATGGCCCAGGAAGAGGACACACACTCTTCAAACAGCCGATTCCTGGAGTCAAACCCCCACCGATCAGACACGGATGACCTACCCCGAGGACAACCCTTGGGTAGGACCATTCTTTCCCATCTCAACAGCGCCGCAACCTAATGTCTACAAGGCCCAAAGGAGCATTGTGGTAACTTGGCAACATATAAAGGCCACTCAACGGTAGCACTGGGTACCTATTTATCGGCTCAACGCTCAATATTAGGTCTCATGCACGCGACCGTTGTTTTGGTCCGCATCCGAGCCGCAGTTTTTGCGGCTCGGGTGCGGACCCATTCACTTCAATGGGGCAGCAAAAGTTGCTCCGTTCCGAGGCCTTCCAAAAAAAATATATAGCATGCCCTATTCTTGTCCGTTTGCGGACAAGAATAGGCATTTTTACAATGGGATGCCTGTTCCGTTAATTGCGGAAGGCACACGGGCGGCAAAAAATGGAACGGTCGTGTGCATGAAGCCTTAAGCAGTACCGGCTACAAACATAACCAGCACGCAAAGTACTGCAAATGATGGAAGGAGCCTGATGCGCACATACTGCTGAGGACTCCACATCTAATCCATTAGGCGATAGATGCATTCAAGTGGAATCACTATTTAGATGAGACAATCCACCCAACCTGTCAGAACACCCAAATATCACCCACCACCTGGTCTGGTATTGGTGGCGAGATGGGCGTCATCAACAGTGTCGGACTGGGGTACCTAGGGCCCACCAGTAAAATTAATTTTGGGGGCCCACAGTATGGATACATTCAAATATAATAAATAATCTAACAAGTTTTTTATATAAACATCAGCTGGTTGAGGTGCTGTACACTGAATATATGTATGTAGTGCAGTAAGTCTACTGTGTTATGTGCCACTTGTGCATGGGGTGGGAGACTAGGTGCCCACCTAGCTCAGGGGCCCACCGGGGGATTCCCCTGTACCCCTGTGGGCCAGTCCAAGCCTGGTAATCAACATTCAGGTCGATGAATAAACAGAACCACGAGAGTTAAATAAGTGCTGCAAGTTTTGGGGTTTTTTATAATGACTATCCGTTCCTATCACCATGCTTCTTGGACTCGTCTATGGCTAGGGGACTATTGCATTACATGATGCCAAGTGACATAATACTGTGGGCATCATTACTATGGGCCACTGATGTGCAACAGATACCTAATGAGTGTTGACTCCAGAAATCACCCGCCCCCTAAAATAAAAACACACAGGATTTTTTTAGTTTTTTGTACATTGGTTTTTATTCCCTTCTAAAATGACCACCGTTTCCAACAGTCACAAACCGTTAATGGTCACAGGCAGATTTCCGATATCATTGGCCGCGCCCGTGAAGGACCCTCGCCCGCCATCCGTACAACATGCTGTATAGAATCTTCAATAAATATAGAACTACGTCGCCCGAGTTATGTACAAATATCTCAGGCAAAAAAATATTATGTTTACAAATCTATGTACAATAAAAACAAACAAAAAATGTAAACAGTCACAACGTCAACGAGAAGGGGAGCGGGCGGGAGCGGACAGGAGGGGCGGGAGCGGACAGGAGCCTGGGGAAAACGAAGTGCGCTTTAAAATAATGTGCAGGGGGCGATGGTATAGAGAGAGATAGAGAGAAAAGCAGTGGTCGCAGGAGAAAAGTACCCGTGTTTCAAACCCATCGATGCTCGGGGTATGGGGAAAGTGCTCTTTGTCTTCTGTCTAATGTGCAAATAGAAATGGAGAACCGATGGCTCCATTTTATTTCTGGTTGACATGGTGTAAAAAAAACACAAAAAAAAAAACACATGGAACTGCATCCCTTCTGAGCCTTGAAGGTCGGGGTTGCACAGCATTAGATAACATGGCTGGTATTGCAGCTCAGGTCCATTTACTACAGTGGAACCAAACTGCAATACCACATACAATCTTAGGGCCAGGTGTGGCGCTGTTTTTCTAATCCTATACCACCCCCTTCATGAGGTTCCTGCCTACATGGTCAACGTTAAACTACTTGGCTGGTCTTAAAGGGGTTGTCTCACCAAGTATCGCTAGGATATGCTCCCAATGTCCGATAGGTGTGGGTCCCACCTCTGTCCTTAGAACAGACCCCTTAAAGTGAAGGTGCGTGCACGGCCACCTTCCATTCATTTCTATGGGACTGCTGAAAACAGCCAAGTGCTGGCTCATCTATTTCCATAAGCCCCATAGAAATGAATGGACCGTCACTTTGCGGGCTCCGTTCCAAGGATAGGTGCGGCTCCCAGAGGTGGGACCCACACCTATCAGACATTAGGGGCATATCCTAGTGATACTCCCCCAAATTCCAAGATGAGACAACCCCTTTAAGATACATCCTATACCCATAAGGCCATGTTTACGTGGCACTATAGTGCCTTACATATATACATACACATGGACCTACTGTATATAGGATGTCTCCGTATAGCTTACCATCAGCGGTGTGGATGGAAGTGTTCAACCACTATGTAGTTCGAAAGCAGAGCAGATAATTTGCTAAGTTACGTGCGCCTGTACCTGTAGCATCCGTAACTGCGTAATTTTGCAGTAAAACTGCATGTAGTTTTGAGGCGCAGTACAAACCGCTACACGTACAGACTCCGCTCGCCTACTGACCAAACCAAGGCAATGATGCGCTTCGTAGATCTCACTGTAGTCTATGAAATCCAAGAAGGTTAACGTGTTAGCGGCCATATTGAGGATATCTCCACTTTGAGCATCAGTGTGAAGGCAAAATTTATAATGCTGTGTCACTTTGCAGACACTTTAATTTCCTTACGTCGTATCTTATACTCCTTTCACACCCAGAGCTGCAGTCCCAACAACAGACCCAACGACCTGGACTACAGTATGGCGCCCGAAGTAGGCACTACAGCTCCCACCGTGCAGCAAGGAGTGAAGACCAGCAGTCTGACAGCCAACAGAGACCATCAGAATATTAACGCTGCTTGGGATGTGACTGGAGCATCAAGAAGTTGATTTTCAATAAGCATATGGTGTATTGTCCAGGCCATGGCACTGAATGTTGGGGAAGTGGGCACAGCTCCGTGTAACATCTATGGACATATCAGGGCGGGTGTTGCGTTTTAGGCATCCACAGGAATAGAGGCACAGAACAAGGGGCGAGGGGTTGGGGGTTATACACATATATAGTTTTTTCCCCACAATGCATCACAGCCCTGTTGGTGACCAGACAGATGTTACACTGCTTAAAAAAAGAGGTGGAGGAGGGGAAAAAAAGGAGGAAAACACAAATAAAACAGACATTCTGATTGACACAAGCCGAGGTGCAACCCTGTAATATAGGAGGGGGAAGGGGCGAGAGGATATCTTGCAGCTCTGGATTGGAGAACCCAAAGCCTTGGTGCATCCTTCGCAGGTGAGCGACCATCTGCCGCCATCACCTGCTGCGTCGTGAGGAGAGTACATAATTATAGTGGTTGTGCCGAGTCTCCAGGATGATCACACAGCCACTTCACAGCACTACAGTGAACCGAGACACGAGAAGGAAGGAGTCGCAGAAGCCGTGTCCCAGGGGTTACCAAGCGTCCAAAATGGCAGCAGAGAGAGTATATTGCGCAGCCTCGATTCCAGCTCAAGTGAATATAGTCTAACCCCCTTTCCTGTCCCCGGTGGGAGCAGCGTCACCTCCCTCCCAAAGGCAGTGAACAGGTTAAAGTGAAGCAGATTTTGTTCTTTTTCGGAAACCGTGAAGGCTAAGAGTCTTTTCTCAGAGCGGTTCCTGCGCTCATACACTGAGGGGGAGCATTCCGGGAGGAGACGCCGGCCGCGATCCTAAGATTCCCGGGGGGTCGTATCCGTTCATTGCCCTGTAGACAAGAAAAAAAGGGAACATCAATACAATGAGCGGAGACTGGAGGTAAATGGACAATCTGGGCACTTTGTGGAGAAGCAAATCAGGACTGCTGCGGCTCCCCGAATTAAAGGGGCAACCTCACTTGAGTGGATCTATGCCTTCAGAAGAATATAGGCCACAGTTCACACCTGCTCTGGACACAGCATGCTCAAACACGATGAACAAACTCCGTGAGAAGTGTCTGCTCAGAGTCAGTCAGCCTCCATACAGCACCTTCAGCGGACGATGTGCTGTGACAGGGGGTCGTGCTCTTGCTGTATATAGTTCTTTGCTAGGGTTAGACCCAATTCAGAGCTGGAAACAAGGTCGTGCAGAACAGATTTGCTTCCTCCCCCAACATACGATGATAGAATGACACAACCTGCAAAAACCGTAGCACCCGATAGGTAGCGCGCGGCTGCCCACAGTTCTGCACCTTCATTGTAACAGAGCTTTCTGCATACATGTAAAAGGCTGGACACAACGTTCAAGGGAGGCGCACACTGACGCACAGCCATTTATAGCCAAAGTTGTCACAGGACTGGGGGGTGAATGCGCGTCCTGGGGTCAGAGCTTGGACACGAGAACACAGAACGGGGAGGAGGGGGTGTGCTCTGTTAGAATGAGGTCACAGAAGGAATGCAGTATTAATCAGTTTCTATGAGGAGGTAAGTTCTAGACTTGACAGCGGCGAATCCATGGATGTCGTGTATCTGGACTTCTCCAAAGCATTTGACACTGTACCACATGAAAGGTTAGTATATAAGATGAGAATGCTCAGACTGGGGGAAAATGTCTGTATGTGGGTAAGTAACTGGCTCAATGATAGAAAACAGAGGGTGGTTATTAACGGTACACACTCAGATTGGGTCACTGTCACTAGTGGGGTACCTCAGGGGTCAGTATTGGGCCCTATTCTCTTCAATATATTTATTAATGATCTTGTAGAAGGCTTGCATAGTAAAAGTATCAATTTTTGCAGATGACACTAAACTGTGTAAAGTAATTTACACTGATGAGCACAGTATACTACTACAGAGCGATCTGGATAGATTGGAGGCTTGGGCAGATAAGTGGCAGATGAGGTTTAACACTGACAAATGTAAAGTTATGCATATGGGAAGGAATAATGCAAGTCACCCGTACATACTAAATGGTAAAACACTCTGTAACACTGACATGGAAAAGGATCTAGGAATTTTAGTGAACAGCAAACTAAGCTGCAAAAACCAGTGTCAGGCAGCTGCTGCCAAGGCCAATAAGATAATGGGTTGCATCAGAAGGGGCATAGATGCCTGTGATGAGAACATAGTCCTACCACTTTACAAATCACTGGTCAGACCACACATGAAGTACTGTGTACAGTTCTGGGCTCCTGTGAACAAGGCAGACATAGCAGAGCTGGAGAGGGTCCAGAGGAGGGCAACTAAAGTAATAACTGGAATGGGGCAACTACAGTACCCTGAAAGATTATCAAAATTAGAGTTATTCACTTTAGAAAAAAGACGACTGAGGGGAGATCTAATAATTATGTATAAATATATCAGGAGTCAGTACAGAGATCTCTCCCATCATCTGTGACTGTGGCGAGGGGACATCCTCTGCGTCTGGAGGAAAGAAGGTTTGTACACATACATAGAAGAGGATTCTTTATGGTAAGAGCAGTGAGACTATGGAGCTCTCTGCCTGAGGAGGTGGTGATGGGGAGTACAATAAAGGAATTCAAGAGGGGCCTGGATGTATTTCTGGAGCGTAATAATATTACAGGCTATAGCTACTAGAGAGGGGTCGTTGATCCAGGGAGTTATTCTGATTGGAGTCGGGAAGGAATTTTTTATTCCCCTAAAGTGAGGAAAATTGGCTTCTACCTCACAGTTTTTTTTGCCTTCCTCTGGATCATTTTCAGGATAACAGGCTGAACTGGATGAACAGATGTCTTCTTTCGGCCTTATAAACTATGTTACTATGTTAATCTGTATCAGCCCCTCGATCACCACCCTTGGCGAAATGCCTATTTAAAAAAAGAAAATATAACAATACCTACAGGATATATTGAAAATGTCACCATACAGTCAGGAAAATATAGAATGGGGAGGGCGCTGTTGCATTGTCACCTATTCAAAAATGCTTGTTCTGGCTGCAGTGGTGAAAAGTGGTACTGCAAGTTAAAGTAGTCCCATAAAAGAATTGAAGGAATCTTCCAGTGAAATTCTGCAGTGGACGAAACCAGTTAGTCACCTATATACGCACACACATGCAGACACACACATGCCTGTCCACAGACGTAAACACTAAGCCTTTAAGGCTTTTTTTTTTCCTTTAACCTTTCCCTGAGGCTGCAATGTGTTCACCTAAGACAATTATGCAATCGTTAAAGGGATAAACCAAGTGAGAGAGTCTGACCCCCACCGGCCAGCTGTCCGCATGAGACCCGGGTGGCGTTGGGAGCACGACGCTCAGTTGTCAGGCCTGGTTTCAACCTGATAATCCCATTACAAGTGAAGGGTCAACACGCGGAGGAGGCAATGACAATATGGGAGGCTTGTGTGTTAACCCTTGCCCCTCCCCCACCGGATAATGCCCTTTTCAGAGGATCATCATGACCTCCGACAGCTGCCATGTACCAGAGCTCACAGTAATCAACACAAGTGGCTGTGAAGATCAAATGCTGGTGTCCGAAGCATTGAGATGCCCTTGTCTAACCAATTTGGATTTCATTAGTCACCCCTTTTTCACAGTCCTAGTTAACAGAGGGGTACACTAATGAAAAGACCCTAATGAGACACTGAATGATCCCAACTGTGACCAAATTATAGGGGTTGTATGATTAGATTAGAAATCAGGACATGCGTCCCCTCTTGTTGATGGCGTGTGCAGGTATTGCCCCAATTACTTGAAAGCTGCGATACCAGACACAGCCCATGGACAAGAAGGGGGCACCAATTCCGGGAACCATGCTTTTTAATCTCATACAACCTGCAGGGCTTGCGGTCCCCATACCCATGCCTAAAACACAACGTAGGTCCCGTTTATCATCCTTGGGTGTAACGGGTACAGAACAGAGCCTGGCTGCTGCAGGGATCCCATCGCTTGTCGTCTGTAACCATCCACCACTATGTGATAAAGTCACGAGTCAGAGACATGATCATCTGCCCCCCGACCCAAATGCCAGCCCAGAGTGCCAATCACTGGTGGTTACGATGCATTCCCTGGGCGATCAACACCCTAAATCCAGAGGCCGCCTGCACAGTTATTTAAAGACTTGGGTTATATGGACAGACGTGCGTGATGAGGCCCTGGGGGCTGCAAAAGTAATAGGAATTCTCCCTACCCCCAGGTAGTCAGGCTGCTGCTTTAATAATCCCGAAAAACTAGTACGTTTGGAGAGACCTGTCCCAAAATGTGGGCCTGAATGGCAGATATAGACCACAGGGGGGCACACTAAACAGGTTCCAATATTTCCACTAATTCTTCCTGTGTGCCCATGGATATCAATAAACGTCCATGCACATCATAGGGTCCATGATTTTAGCTTAAAAAAAGGGCTGCTACAGAATTCAGGACCCTTCTATGTTGGCTTGCAGGGCATAAGAAAAGAGGTTTGTGGAGAACCCCTTTAATTGCCCGGTAGTAATCCCTCTTCCCACCCCTGGTAGTACAACTTTTTGCAAATATTCTGCTTCATTTTGTCAAGATTTTCAGTATTACCATACCTTATGCTCCATTCACATCTAGAGCAGCACTGGATTGATGGCTACCTCTCCAGCTGCTGGGTAGAACGCAGCTCTGGATGTGACTGGAGACTGGACTTTATAAAGTTAGTTACATACGATGTGCAGAAGATGACACAGACCTATACAAATCTCCCTTACACCTAAATCATTATTGGACGCAGCCTTGAGTGCCCAGTAGCGCCCCGGCATCAGCCCCCATAGGTTCACTGCCTATAAAGAGCCGCCCCCATGCAGTTAGTCTGGACCTTTCGGAAAGAGGCGTGGTTAATACAGCGTGGCACCCAGAGGTAACACCAGCATGCACCTTATCACTATGTTCAATTACCCATGAACAACGTGGGGAATATGACCTTTTCCTGCCTAGTAGGGGGAAAAGAGAAACAGGTTACTCCAGCCATCCGGACGCAGGTCATGCGCTGCATAAAGCCACTCGACGAGCACTTACCTGAGGGCCAGGACGCAGGTCTGCAAAGAAAGCACAGCGCCCAAAGCCACTTAACCCGCAAATAAGCAACCTGTACACTGACCAGAATAAGCCTACATGGTAAGCAAGGGTTCCCCACTTCTGTGGTCTACTATTGAAGTGGACGGCCCAATAGTGCAAATTAAGTGCTACCGAAATGAACATAGGGAATCCCAGAGTTTCAGGCCTCATTCACACGACGTTAAAAAACGTTTTTTCATGGTCCTTTTGCATCCTAACGTCTATCCATTTCCTGGCTGTCTTCTTTACCACGTCCATTTTTAACAGCCATTAAAAATGGAAAGAACTTCATTATTAAAAAAAAAATTAAAACCCCAAAAATGTAGTCAGTATATATAATGCCCCCACTATGAATAATTCCTCTGGACAGTGCCCCCAGTATGTATCTCTATCTATAATGACGCCCCCAGTGCCGCTATCTATATGTATATCTATCTATAATGACACCCCCGGTGCCGCTATCTATATGTATATCTATCTATAATGACACCCCCGGTGCCGCTATCTATATGTATATCTATCTATAATGACACCCCCAGTGCCGCTATCTATATGTATATCCATCTATAATGACACCCCCAGTGCCGCTATCAATAATGACACCCCCAGTGCCCTCTGTATTTAGTGCCGCCCCCTATCCCCGGTAGTACAGACAAATTTAAAAAAGGAATACTTACCTCACCACTTTCTCAGCAGCAGGACCTGACGCTCCCAGCGTTGTGACGCCACATTACCATGCTGGGAATGTCAGGTCCTGCTGTCTCAAGTGTGGAGAAAGTCTTCCCATGCATGCTATAGGCCAGGTGATTTTTTTTTTTTTCATAATGTAACCGTTTTTAACATCCATTAGACGGGTTAACTTCTGTCTGTCTACCTTTAAAAATAGGAACATTGATTTCAATGGGGTCCGTCTGGCCATCAAAGCGTCCGTTAATCACTGGCCATTAAAAAAAACGGCCATGTGAATAGCACCACAGACTGCAATGGTTCTTAAAACGACTGTCGTGTGAATGAGGCCTTTCCTGCTGCAACCAGCACTGCAAACAATGGATGCCCTCAGGTGAGCACAGGCACATTACACACGGATGGGGGATCACAGACAAGAACTCTCTTAAGGTGATCATACAGATTAGACAAATGCCGAGCAAATCTGACGTTTTCGGCAGCACTGTCCATGATGTAATGTGTATGGGGACTTCCTACTGCTCCCCCGCTGGCAGATGTCAGGGGTGGCGACAGGTCCTCTTTAAGCCGAGCATGCATGTATGATGTGTGTGTATGCGTTTGGGAGGCGGTGGGCACGGGTGTAACCGAATCAGCTCACAGAGATAGGCGTCTCCACATTGCTTCTACATCCCCCTCGCCCTATGCAAACGAGTTGAGGCTACCTTTACTTACCTGAATCCGTCTTCAGTACTAGACTGACCATGCTGGATCTACACAGGTATGCAGATCCTGAGTGATCACCTCTCTATAAACAGCAGTCTATGTTTTAAATGTATTTTTAATTTATTTTGACTGGAGTTTCCTTTTAAGAAGTGGAACGGTTGCAAATTCTGAATGATTCTTCGCAGGCGCAGCTATTTGGTCATCCATCTAATGATGTTCATAACCCACCAGGCACGTTACTGGAGCATTAGCTCCGCATTGTCTGGAGACCATGAGAAACCCTCAGTGTGTAAACTCACCCTTTATCGAAGTACGTTGTGTGCGCCGGATGGGAGAACTTGGTTCCGCTGTTTAATATGCTGCTACTGCTGCTGCTATTGCTGTTCAAGCTGCCAGGGACGTAGGATTTCCGTGACGCCTGGTCCTTAGCAAAGTTCCTGCATGCTGCAAGCTTGGATTCTAAGGCCTAAAGAGAGGAAGAACAGCAGAGGTAATGTTATACACACACAGGCTGGAACGGAAAGATCAGTTGGATATATGCTTCTAGCCTATGGTCGACCATTGAGAATCCTCCCAAGAGCAGTCCATCTCTATTAAAATGAATGGGAGATATGAAAAGAGTGCTCACATTTCACTAGTTCATTCACCATCGGTCTTTAGTGTGAAAATCCCTATATGGCAGCCAATACGGGGAAACTATTAAATGTAAAATGAGGAATACTTACACCCACTTTTCTTAAGAGGTCTCCTACGATGTTCAGGGCAGAGATCCTGGCGGATGGAGTTAGTGGGGTGGTACCAAATCCATTTGGTATACCTAGGGCACAAAAAAACTGGATGCTTAGAATTACATGAACCCAAGCCTTTATTAGTAGTACAAACTACATGAATCTTGATGTTTTAGCTCACTTGAATTTAAAGGGGTCTCGGGACACACAATCAAAGCCTATTGCTAAGAAATGCCACCGATATCCAATAGCTGGGGGTCTGACCAACGTGCCCCCATAGACTGAAGGAACTGGCTGCACGCTATGAAACTGTTGACCTTTGCCACATCGTGGGCCCCTCATTGGCAATTGCTAACTATGAGGCCTCTGGAGTTATCATTGTGTGAAGGCCAGCATATGTCCCAATTGTTTCTTGTTCACCGTGTACACCGGACTCCATCCTTTCTGTTCCGGAGTGGGGTTAGGAATGACGCTTCCTGCCCTAGAAGTGGGGAGAGTCCGGCATCCCTGATGCACATGTTCTGGGAGTGTACGGAGCTTAGGACTTTTTGGACAGGCGTGCCAACCTGTATTAAAGACGCTTATCATATTGCAGTCCTGCCTGGTCCGAGGCCGTGTGTGTTGGGAATATTGGACATTACAAACAGGAATTCACGCCTGGGAGTGCAGGGGGCTCTTCCAGGCCAGGAAAATAATTGCTAAATACTGGCTTAGACTCCAGCCCCCCTATTTGGGGCTGAATTTTTGAACAGAATGGCTGAAATCCTGCGCCTGGAAAAAAAAAGTGTATGTACTAAATAGCAATGCTTGGCCAAGTTTACCAAAATTTGGGACAAATGAGGACCATTTGGCATATGGCTCTTTTGGATGTGTTGGGAGGAGTCACCTCAAAGATATGTGCGATTTTGGAACATGCATACACGAGACCGGAGTTGGGGTGGGTAACCCATTTAGAATATACCATCTCCAGATGGAAGGATGTTGTCTCTGGGGTGTGCGTGTTATGGCTGCAGGGTGGCCATACTAAAGAAGTCACTATCTCGAGGCTGATATGTCTAACATACATGCACTCGCACTAACTCCTTGTATACAAGAGGACCTGTAGCCCTGCATATAGCGTTAGAAGGCCAGCCTACCTTTTGGAGAGGTAAAACTGTTGTCTGAGATTTTGCCCACAGGGGTGGCAGGTAAAGACAGAGAGGCTTGCACGGCAGAGTCTGCCTTCTCGCAGTCTAGAGTCGGGGAGCTCGGGGCAGATTTTCTTGTTCCATCTGTCTGTCGCTCACGAACTGCCAGTTCCTGCCGTAAATCTACCAGAGAAAGGAAGAAATATTAAAAATATAGACGTGGATCTCACTAATTAGAGGAAACATTGAGATGATTGAAGAGCCATCTGGGAAATGTTCCTGGAGTATCAAAAAAATCTCCTCCTATGAAGTTCTGCCAGGTTGTGAGCAGTCTGCCTCCATTCTAGGGCTGCAATGATTAATCAAAGTTATCGATAATATTCGATAACAGGATTCGTTGTCGACAAATCCCGTTATCTAATAATCGCACGATTCGTTGCTATGCGGGCGGTCAGGCGCTATGCCTGCTGGTCCTTCAACTTTAAATCAGCGCATCTTTATTACCTTACAATGAAGTTCCAGTAACCGGCAGAGCGGACGGATCCCCCTCCCCATAACAGTGTCCATCCAGGGATCCCCCTCCCCATAACAGTGTCCATCCAGGGATCCCCCCCATAACAGTGCCCACCCAGGGATCCCCCCCATAACAGTGTCCACCCACGGATCCCCCATAACAGTGTCCATCCACGGATCCCCCATAACAGTGTCCATCCACGGATCCCCCATAACAGTGTCCATCCACGGAACCTCCATAACAGCGTGTCATCCACAATTTGTTTTAATATGGCACTTGAACATAACTTTTCAAGTAAAATCATATAAACCCCCTTTTTTTTTTGGTCATTTTGGTGTTTTTTCCCGATGAAATTATCGGCAACTAATAGATTATTCAAATAATCGTTAGCTGCAGCCCTACTCCATTCCCAAACACGGTGCACAGTACCCTCACACTTACTGCCCCCTAACATGTCTGGATGCTGCTGATTAAATGGGAAGACCTTGCACAAAATCTGCAATGACGGTATGGTTTTTCTTACATGTCTCTAATTATGGCTAGGGATACAGGTGACATTTGGTGTTTTCCAATGGGCCCGACCGTATCCGATTTTCTTCCCACAGAGAAACATTTGGCATGATCTGCAGTGGTGGTAAGGTGACAATTCTTTTACATCTCACTGGTCACTGTGCGGCCCTAGCCTAAGGCCGCCCATACACGTTAGACAGATGTGACCGAGCGTTTGGCCAACAGCTATCTCTCCTGATCCTGCACGTATGCGTGTCCATGTCTGCTCAGTGGGGAGAGGAGACTAAGCGACTGTCAGAAAAATCTGACAAGAAGTGGATAGGGCATGTTGAATCTTCACTGCTTGATCCACCCCGTACGCAACCTCTGGCACTTCAGCTGTACTTAAACTACAGCTCCCAGCATGCTGCTTGGCCTTCTATGGGCGTTCCGAGAACAGACAAACAAGCGTGCATGCTGGGAGTGGTAGTTTCATCACAGCTGATCCCTGCACTAGATGACTGGTCTGTTCGGCAGACATTCACCTAATGAGTACTGCCACTTTAAAAGCTTGTATGCATAAAGTGAGCCCCCAATGTACCAAGCGGGAGTATCCCTACTGACAATGCCAGGCTATGTAGGGACATTCAGCCTCTGACATGGGAAACACCCAGGAATGTCGCCTTTAACACAGTGTGTGTCCTGGGGCAGGGGTGGGGAGGAGTACATTGTTACGTAAAAAATAAAAATAAAAGTTACATAAGTTTTATATAGACACAGGGCCTCGTGTTGTCCGGATATAATGCTCCTCATTGAACTGCTTATTTTTAGCAAGGAAGCGTCATTTGGCAGCTTGTTAACACCTCTGGGTGTGTACGGGGAACTGCTCACATAGAGAGAGAACAATGAGGAGCCAAATATGAGAACGTACCTCGTGCCTCATCCTTTAATCTCTGCACAGACACCAACAAAGATTCCTTCTCATCCAGTTCGCTCTCTAAAAACGCGTTCCTCTCAATGGCCTGATTCAGCCGCTGCTCAAAGTCTTCCAGGGACACAATTGTAGCCCTGAAGAAAGAGGAGGGGGGGGGGGGGGGGAGAAAACGGTCGTCATCAGCGCAAAGGCTTTTGTCGTGTGTCCGTCCCTGGATCAGACGTCTCTTGACATTTCAGGCTGGATTAAAGTTTGCTTTGTGGCAATAGTCAGTCTGCATTTTTACCCCGGTAGCCTTCATGGATGAGGGCTTAGCAAAGCAATTATAGCACATAGGTGTTGCTTTACCGCAGTGTTGTAAAATGCAGCTACAAATATTCACCTTTAATGGGTGCTCCCATAAGAACTGTCCCTAAATAGCCCTCTTATCATCATCATTACGCCGGGGGTGGCAGTTAAAGATTGACGATGACATCCGGCTCGTCCTAACACACCTGGGCTTTGTTCTCCACTGTCCCATTAGCTGCATATCCAACTCGTTTTAGTCCCTGAATCATAGTCTCGTTAGAAGTGCACAGACTATTAACTCCAGCTTTCATGACCCAATTTGGGTTGCACCCTGCAGTGGACCCGCACAGGAAGGAAAAATAACTGCAATCACTGGGAGACACTTAGTCACGGTTGACTTAGTAGCTAATGACACCTCCATAAACAGCCCCCCTGAAGTGCCTTCCTCAGGGCAGGTCTGTCAAATTTCCCTCCCCTTGAGAACGGGCTGCAATGACATGCGAGAGCCACCATATCTGCTCATCCCATATCCCAGTCATGGACCCCATTTGTGCCACTCACCGTTTGGCTCTTTCCAAGTCGTCGTTGGCCTGCTCCAGCTCCCTCACGTACTTGTGAAGCTGGTCCTTGATGCTCCGGGCTCGACTCAGCTCGTCCTCCAAGAGAGACACCTGCTTGTAGCTTTGTGCGTACTGATGCTCAAGCTTCTCCTGTGAAGTGGGAGAACAGAATGCATTTAGTTACCAGCTGCGGTCTCCAGTCTATCACTCTCTATTTGATTTGCACAGCTCCCAGCATGCCATGACAGCCTGCGCTGGTAGACCACAGGTGTAGGGGTTAATCAAAACTTCACACAAAGGCCTCATGCACACAGCCGTGTTCCGCGGGCGAGAGCGGTCCGTGGTAACACGGCCTGGATTCCTGTTGAGAGCAGGAGCGCACGGCGTCATTGGTTGCTATGACGCTGTGCGCTTCATGCTGCCGCTGCAGTACAGTAATACACTCGTATAGTGTATTACTGTAGTGCCGGGGCGGCATGAAGCGCACAGTGTCATAGCAACCAATGACGCCATGCGCTCCTGCTCTCAACAGGAATCCAGGCCGTGTTACCACAGACCGCGCTCTCGGCCGCGGAACACGGCCGTGTGCATGAGGCCTTATGGGTGACAAACCACTTTCAAACATTACAGCACCCAAGAAGTAGCCACTGGCTCCTCCTCAGCTCTAGTAGTGGATGTCGTAGCGACGGCAATTAATCAAAGCAAGAAGTGAAGTCAGGCTCGCACCTTTAAGGATTCCACCTCGTATTTAAGTCTTTGGTTATCTGCTAGCAAATCTCGGTTCCTCTGCTCTGCCTGCACCAGCTGAGTCTCCAGCTCGGCCTCCAACTCCCGGCTCCCTTCTTGAAATTCAACCAACTCGTCACGTGCTTCTTGGTAACTAAGGGTTAAAGAGAAGGAATTAAAATCTATTGCTTGTGATGGCCCCATGGATGATTCCTGCTCTAGATACAAGACAGTAGATGGTGAGATGGCAAGGAGGAAGATAAGCAGCTGTCCTGCACCTAGAGAGCTGCTTATCTGAATATACAGGATAAGGCTCTGTTAACACTTGGATGTGTGCGGCATATGTGCATACACCAAGCATAGCTATAGGCCCCCAGTTACCCAGCCAAAAGAGTGCCCGGGCAGGCATCGTCTTAGGATAGGTCATCAATATCAGATCAGTGGGGGTCTAACTTCCGGTACCCTCTGCTGTTTGAAGGGGTAGCGGCATTTGGGCAAGTGCTTTGGCCTTCTTCACAGTATACCAGGCACAGCGCGGTAAGTTGTATAGTGGCTGTGCTTGGTACTGCAGCACAGTCCTATTCACTTGAATGCTCAGCTGCAGAAAGGACAGGTGACTGGTGGAGGAAGAGGGTGCACCGATCATCCAAGGCCCCGTAAAACAGCGAATTGGCAGTGTTGTAAGGTGTCGGACCCCAAATTATATAAAAGCGATATACAGAATATGGGGCAACATACCTCTGTTTATAGGTCTTAGACAGCTCTCTCCAGTAGACGATTTCTTCCTTGGGGCTCATGAACTCCGGGACTTCTTCATTGTCCATTTTTAGGGAAATCTAAGAAGAAAACAAAACAGAGAGAGCGCTCGTGTTACTGCAGGCGTGGAGGTGCATGGACGTGCAGAATACTCGAGTGCCAGACGCCTTTTCATGTGCAAATAAAGTTTTGCTGCTTCCCTTAATACAAGAGATTTAGCAGGAAGCCTTTAAGCTGGCGCAGAGCGACATGAATCGGAGGCAGAGCCAATTAGGGAAGCCTCCTGCCCGCGGGCTTACACGCGGGAGAGCAGATCAGCCGTCGTCCCTGCCGCTGGAGTCAAGGACAAAAACAAACCGTAAAGGCGGTAAAATACGGATCGTGCAACACGGGGTGTCTGGGGAGGCTTCATATAGAATGCCACAGTCGTATCCAACCTGCTGCTCTCCAGCTGTTGCAAAACTACAACTCCTAGCATGGAAGTAGCAGTTTCGTAACTGCTGGCGATCTACTGAACACTTAGAGGGGTCTTTCACTTTCCTGTATGCGTCATGTGACCCCTCCCGACTCCGCTGGAGTCCTTACAAGCTATAGGATCATTACCTAATGAACTGGAATTTCACAACCAATATGGAGACTATTGACTGGGCTCTCACTCACCTCTTCTAGACTCCAGCACTAAATACAGTCTGTAAGAGACGGGTGACCACCCCTCTGGGAGTAGTAATGGCCGCCATACTGGCCATCACCCACCTTACCCAGTAACAGGGGCCCCCGTTCCTAGTGCATAAAGAACCGCAGGGAGCAGAGGACGCGTCAAGGACTTGCATTTATTTTACTGGGGATTTTTCGGAATTGGAAAGCGGCTTAGTATTTCTGTCCCATGTCTGATCCGTCCCCATAAATCCCGCGTTTACAGATCTCGCAGGATTCCCAGATGGTTATTACGTCAGGGCAGCATTCCTGGAAATGAATGGCTGATGGAGTCCGCCCTGATAGAGAACAATGGAGGGTTATCTCGCTCTCATTTCCTGATCTGACGGAGGGCTCGGCAGATGGATTCATCATGGCCGCTTCCTTTCTCGCTGCTCCTCTCCGTCTGACATCAGCCTCCAGGAATGTGCTTCAAGGAAAGACTTCCATACTGAGCGGCTGGAAACTGATGTCATGTAAGGGCCTGGAAGCCGTCTACAAGGAGGAGGAGGAGGAGGAGAGCGGACGGATAGGAAACAATGAGACACACACCGGGATTCTCTAGGAGGGGGCGCCCAATATGTGCAGCCCACAGTAAAACAACTCCAGGGCCTCCCCTCAGTAACGGTGCATTTGCTTCAATAGTGGTATGCTGAAGCAGAGCTGCAGTATAAAGCATGGAGGAGAGACAGAGCACTGCCACTATCCTGAGATTCTGATAAGAGGGGGATTTCAGATGACCCCCCAGGTAGGCCATGATATTAAAGTCTTCCAAAGAGCCAATCTAATTGGCCTAGTCTGTGAGGGGATAGATAAGTGGTGGTCTGAACAAGCAGAGCAGTATAAAGCAAGGAGGATGGATAGCACAGCGTCTGGAGAAAGAGAAGTGGTGGACTGACCAAGCAGAGAGGCAGTATAAAGCAAGGAAGACTGACAGTGCGGCATCCTGAGATTCACAGGGGAATAGATGTGTGGTGGACTAACAAGCAGAAATGCACTATAAAGCATGGCGGAAAGATGGAGCAACAGCCTGAGGGAGATTGTACAGGACCTCCAGGCAGTCCACCATTCTGAAGGCTTCTGAAGACATAATACAATGTAGTCGGTAAGGGGATTAGATGCTTGGTGGCATGAACAAGCAAAGCTGCAGTATAAAGCACGGAGAAGGGAGATTTCACACGACCTGTATATACTTCACTATATAAAAGGCTTCTGAAGACAGTCTAATTAGTCTAGTCTGCATGAAGAGACTGAATAAGCTACAGTATAAAGTATGGTGAACTGATAGAGCAGCTTGTGATAATAGACATGGGATCCTACTTTATAGAGGGCCTCTGAAGACAATAACTCGTGAACAGCGACAAAGATACAACAAATAATACGGATGCCACCGATGCCAATAAGGCTAAACTCATAGCTATCTGAAAGCAGCTGCTGTGGTACTACAACCCTCAGCATGCTCTTACCAGCCCAGAAATTGCAGAACTTCATATACACAGTCCTTGTACAGGTCCTATGTCTGGTAACGACCCAGTCCTCTCATATCCTGTGACTATGCTGCAAATGCCCAAAAACGGAGGGACACATGGTGATAAGAGGAGGTTAGGAGCGAGTGGATCTATAGGAGGACGATAAATGTGGGGACACCAGAGGCAGGGGGAGGGGGCGGCCGGCAGGGACTCCAAGCACCAAGTCCATCAATCCCAGGGACAATGACCTTACTGAGGGTTAAAGGGCCTCCAGGTTTTCGTAAAACTTTCGATGTCACAGAGACGCATGGACGGACTCAAAAAGTCTATGGGCCCCGATTCAATCCTCTGCAGGGAATAGAGGGGGCGTGCTATGCGAGCGCTTCCCTCTCTTCGTTCTAGGGATCGACAGGGGTCTCAGCGCTCAGACCTCCACACGTCTCTATGACACACCAAAAGTTTTATGAAAAATCAGTGACCCTTTAGAATGTGAGAACTCTTCATCAGCTGATCCCAGTATCAGAAAGACCTGGTACCTGCAGATTTTAGTGCAAAAACTCGATTCCAACATATGGCGCAGCTGATGGTAACCGGGACTGATCTCAAGGAGGCCGCGGCGTTCCCCGTGGACCGTTTCTAGACACCCAGTAACAAGTTAAAGACATTTGACAGTGCCTGATAAGAAGAATGACGCAGGAATGTCTGAAGTGAGCAGCCGCCCATGTTAGCACGGGAAGGAGTGCCCGCACACACCGAGAACAATCAGACGGCCATTCACTGCGCCGATGAGGGACCTGATACTCTTGTGCTTTTGGAATAAGATCTCTTCGAGGCAGGTTTAGACATGTTGGGGGTGGACTACAAGTTCAAGCATGTCTGGCCAGACGACTTCCACGAAGAGAGGTTAAAAGAACCAAAGCAGAGTCAAGATTAACCCAATAAGATGGACATTGGACAACCAGCAATTTCCAAACACTGGAGATCAGTAGTGTTGGCACTAAATGGTATCTAGTGGTCAGCTGAATGCTATTCCAATTGCCCCCCCCAAGTATACATGCATGCTCAGCTTGGCCGAGAGTGTGCATGTGTGCTCAATAGAGAGATTGATAAGCCCCTGCCAGACATCTCTGGTGGCAGCTTTTCTTCTCTGAAAATAAATACTTTGGGCATGTTGAAATTTAACTGCCCGATCCTTCATTCCCCTGTCGAGAGTTAGGATACCCCCATAAATATCCGGGACCACCAAAATTGGTGTGTTCTTCTGAAGCAACTACTGTTAGTCGGTAGACAAAGGCCCAAGGGTAAGCTGGTCTAGGCTATATCTGGAAACCTACTTGTGCCCCCTGGGTGTTGAGTCTCATGATTCAACCTGTGTTTAGAAGGTAAAAGCACCGCAATTTACACCTCAATATAGCGTTATCAGATGTCATATTACACAAAGGTTGCGGGGAACCATCTACATAACACAGAAGGTCTGGTCGTAGGTCTGGTGTTAGTATTGGCACCACTTCATGTTTCCTGTGATTTGGACAACCATCTCTAGGAGGACACCCCTGACTCTTCCCATGGCCCAACAACAGCGATTTTCATAGGCAGATAAAATACCCAAAAGTGGCTCCTGTGGTCTGTCTACGGTTTTCATGAAGTTTAGACCTTTCCATGGCCTACATCATTACTCCCTGGTAATACCATGTGGTCCATGGATGGTCAGAGGACAGTAGACTTCTTAGAAGCTGCTTAGACTATGGTCGGACAATAAGAGCTTTCATACAGCGGTGTCACCCGTAGAAATGTTCTAGACCCTCTGATGACATGGCTACTGGTATCTGCCCGATGCAATCCAGTAACGAGCACAGCAGAACTGGGAAGACCGATATCAAGATCATGTGACGAATTACCATGAAAACCCCCAACGCAGCAGCTTCAGACTTCCCCTTATACTTAATGAAAACCCCCATTGTGCCGGGAGGTAAATACGTTCAGCTCTTTACATCAATTTCCATTCTTTAATAACAGCCACGACAACACGGGCGCAGGCAGAATACATTCACGTGGCTCAGAAATCCATATTGAAGAAGGTGGCACATCTAGGGCAAAACCACGTACAAAGAGGGCTCTATATGCGGTGGGTGGCCGCTGCTTCAGCAGTGTGACAGTTAATTAGCCCATTGTGAGCGCTTCGATGTAGATGTGACCCCCCCCCCCCCCCATCTCTGAGTAATCAGATCCCGTGCTGGAACCAATTCCCTTTCAGTGGGTGGGGGGCTCCAGTTTCTCATAATCTCGCCGTGAAATATGGAAGTAGTCACAACTCTGACGAGAATTCTTCATAGCCGGGACTTATCTGGAGCTCGAGGACGTATAGGACGTGCACATACATTAGGATGAAGAGGGACGTACACGGAGGGGCTGTCCTAGAACGAGAACCTATCACCTACCTGCAGTGTGTGACCCCCATCAATCATGAGAACGGGGGTCCCATGGCCCTCACTGGATTGGAGCACCACGCATGTTCACCACTGCTCCATACAAAGTCTATGGGACTGATGAAGAGCGCAATACTCGCCTATCTCCTGCAGTCCTAAAACCCTGTTTTTGTGATCAGCGGGGTCCCTGCAGTCAGACCCCAACCGATCAGATATTAATTACCTATCCTATGTAGGTGATCAGTTAAGATTACGGCACAACCCTTTTAATACCCAGTACCAAGCTTCTGGTTGGCATCAATAAAGGTAGTACATGGCTATATTTTGCTAACATAATATGTGCCAAAAGTCAATCTAAGGGTGTTAAATCTACCATGCCGAAAAATTGATTAGGGGCTCAGGTATAGGAGCTATACAGGAAGCCATTGCACATGCTCTCGAACCCTGGTGTCTGAGAGGTCCAAAGCCCCTTTACCACATAAGGCCCGGCAGTATCAATGGCACATGGTGGACAGACGTCCCGTTACCGATATTGCATTGGCGCTCCGGAGGAGCGTGGCCTGCAGGTTATACGGTCAAGGTGATTTTCTTGGGTGAGCAGACGTCAGAATTTCCCAGAACATGACCCAGAGTCGCAGGGAGTCACCTAAGACACAGACAACCCTCATCCACCACTGATCCATCTACATGAGGAACATCACCGATTGCATCAACCACTATTATAACAGTATTTTATCCTGTTCCCTAGGACCAGCAGGTCATAGTGCATAAAGGACAGACTTCAATGTACGGCCGATAGGAAGTCTGAGGTGGCACCCCCGACCTGTGCCTCCTGCAGAAGGGCATCCCCCAGCGTGTCCTGGCAGCCTGCGGAATGATGAAAGTTGTGATTTTGCAACAATTACATAATGGATTACACTCGAGTCATCATTGCGACTTTTTAAAAAAGTTGCAAAGAAAACCCCAAGCTCATTCCAGTGGGGGAAGGGGTAAATCCTCTGCACCAAATCCGCAAGTAAAACATGCAAAATCCATGGTAGGGCTCAAACGATTACTCAAAGTAATCGATTAAGGCTACTTTCACACTTGCGTTCGGGGTTTCGCTTGCGAGTTCCGTTTGAAGGCTCTCACAAGCGGCCCTGAATGGATCCATACAGCCCCAATGCATTCTGAGTGGATGCAAATCCGTTCAGAATGCATCAGTTTGGCTCCGTTCCGCCTCCGTTTCGCTCAGGAGGCGGACACCCGAACGCTGCTTGCAGCGTTTTCGTGTCTGCCTGGCCGTGCGGAGCCAAACGGATCCTTACAGACTTACAATGTAAGTCAATGGGGACGGATCCGTTTGACATTGACACAATGTGGTGCAATTGCAAACGGATCCGTCCCCCATTGACTTTCAATGCAAAGTCTGGACGGATCCGTCTGACTAACAATTAGACTTAGATTTTTTTCAGAAATATAATGCAGATGGATCCGTTCTGAACGGATCCCATCGTTTGCATTATAGGAGCGGATCCGTCTGTGCAGATACCAGACGGATCCGCTCCGAATGCAAGTGTGAAAGTAGCCTAATTCGACTCAAAAATCCTCGTTGAAAATTTTTTGCATCAATGATTTGTTTGTGCCACATGACCACAGAGTGCGAGTGAAGAGCTGACTATTACTCACGCTCCGTGGTCACCCACCTAGCCGCACTGGATCCTGACGTACGCACATCGTCAGGATGTAGTCCATGCAAGAGCACACTATGACCTGATGCTGTGTGTCCCAGTGCAGCGAGTGAAGAAGAGGATAGAAGATCTCTGCAGTAGGGCTGCAATGACTACTCGACTAAATCGAGTAATTTGACAGAAAAAAAAAAAAATCATCGATGAAAATTTTTTGCATCGAGGATTCGTGTGTGTCACGTGACCACGGTGCGGAGGTGAGCGCTTGCTATTACTCCCGCACCGCGGTCTCCCATTGCGCTCTGAATACTCACCTTTCCAGCAGGGGGCTTTCGGACACTGCACAGCACGTCCATGGTCCCGCACTGACCTGACGTACGCACACCGTCACCTGATGCACTATGTGACGTCAGGCGCAGAGCAGCGTGGAGAATGATGGAGTGTCGGCGGCGCCCCTGCTGGAAAGGTAAGTTGGTGCGACTAAGGCCGGGCGCCTGACGCATAGCAACCAATGACGCTGTGCACTCCGGGCGTCAGGAGGACTGGGGGGGGGGGGGGGGCCACAGAGCTTCTGGCACTGGGGGAGTGTGGAGCCGAAGGCACTGGGGGGAACTGATGCACTTGGGATGATCGCACAGGGGGGAACGAAGGGGGGGACTGATGGCATGGGAGCTGATGAGTTTTTAATTAGCTTTTTTCTTATTAGAGTGCTCGATTAATCATTGGATTAATCGGTAGAATACTTGATTACTAAAATAATCGATAGCTGCAGCCCTAAAGTCCCATTCACATGTCCGCAATTTATTTCTATGGGGCCACACGATGTGCTGCCCGGATCCGGAATTGTGGACCCGCACTTCCGTTCCCGAATAACGTCCTATTCTTGTCCGCAATTAGGCATTTTCTATTAAGTGCCGGCGATGTGCGGTCCGCAAAATGCGGAACGCACATTGCCGGTGTCAGTGTTTTGCGGATCCGCAAAACACTTACGGACGTGTGAATGGACCCTAATCCATGCGGAAAATAAACCACGCTGTCATGTGCGTGAAGCCCAAAAAGGTATTCCTGGATTTTAATATAGATGGCTTATACTCAGGATACGCCATCAATATCTGATCTGTCTATTCTGTAATGGGCAGCGCGGGGAGCACGACCTCTGCCCTGATCAGATATTGATGACTTATCCTAAGAATAGGCCATCAGTATTAAAATGCCATGCATTTATTATGTAGAAGTTAATACAAGGCACTTACTAATGTATTGTGATTGTCCATATTGCTTCCTTGATACATTTTTCCATCACATTATACACTGCTCGTTTCCATGGTTACAACCACCCTGCAATCCAGCAGTGGTGGTCATGCTTGCAAAGTATAGTAAAAAGCATCAGCCTCTCTGGTGCCCAGGAGCGCACATATCCTGGTGCTTTTTTTCTATAGTGTGCAAGCACGACCACCGTTGATGGACTGCGGGGTGGTCGTAACCATAGAAATAAGCAGTGTATAATGGGTGATGGAAAAATGAACCAAGCCAGCAAAGGAAGCAATATGGACAATCACAATACATTAGTAAGTGCCTTGTATTAACTTCCTATGCTATTTGCTGCAGTGAGACAGCCCCTTTAAGCAATTCTTGTTTTATTTTCTGCGGACCGATGGGTCAGCAGGAGTGAAAAAAATCTGGAGATAGGGGGGCATTCACATGATTGTGAATCTGCAGAACACGGATGCTGACCATGTGCGTTCTGCATTTTGCGGATCAGCCCTTTCTTACAAATGCCAGATGGGCCGGTCTCATCTCACGCAGCCACATGAACAGAAGTTCCTGGCAGATTCCCACCATCTCCGTCCTATCAGTATATAGCGAAGAAGGACGGAGCATCATCGGTGACTAGTTTTGGCTCAAGCCCGATCCTTTTACGAACTGCAAAAAAAAGGTTTGAAAAAGGCTCGAGCTTGAGACTAAACTAGTCATCGATGACGCTATTATGCCTTGAATGAACGTCTCTTCATATCAGCAAGAAAGTGAGTGCCGCTCCTTCTTCGCTATATACTAGTGGGGCGCCTTCCCTGGACGCGTGCACGACGTGCAAACCGCATCTTCTTCAAATTCTCATCTCCGTCCTACCGTCGGGATGCAGTCGGTGGCTCGGCTTCCAAAGGTTCAAACACCTCAAGGCTTGCAACTGATCAAATACACACAACGTGGCCAGAGATCACAAAAGGTTACCCCACAGCAGCTGAAATGTGAAAGATTGATTAGTCATGCCTGCCCTGGATGGATGGGAGACCTTGGGCATCTTTATAGACATATCCTGTCCATGCAGGGGAGACAGACATGATTAATCAATCCCGCAGTGAGAACAGCTGGGATCTGAAAACCCTTGCTGGTAACGTTAATTAGTAAACCACCTCCGGCCGTCCCATAGAGTTAAATAGAGTGTCAGGGTATGTGCAAGACTGCCACATACGAGGGATTGGCAAGGCCACAGCAGATGGACCACCGATGATCAGACACTTGCGGAGAGGGGATCAGTGTCTATCATGGGACAACCCCTTTAACGGTGGGGTCAAATACCGCACAAACGCCATTTATTTTCCGTTACAGAACAGCGGGAAGCTACCCGCAGCGCATTACACCTTCAGCAAGATGGAGCAGGCTCCAGAAAACCTTATCCACACGTTGCAGAACAAACGCCACTTATGCTGCAAATCTCCACCGCCAAAGCAGTGCGCAAAATCCGCCACCACAATTTGCATATATGAAAGGTAGACTTTCCCGTGGAATCTGCACATAATCCGCCCCGTGTGGCGGATCAGCACCGGGGAGATAAATCTATGGCAGGAGTCCGGGGGTCAGCCTTGGATTTCTGCTACAGATTGCAAGGCAAATACACATTGGGGGTCATTTATCAAGGCACTTGTAACTGGCCGTGCGACTTAATACTGAATTCAACAGTTGAGAAGAATGGGGGCCATGCCAGGACTCCGGGCCAGTCACATTTAAGGCGTACATGTTAGCAAAAAACGATGCCAGCCCCGGGCACCGCTTGGCACGTTAGCCAAATTTATGAGGAGGCGCAGGCACTAATCCTCCTTGTCATGCCAGTCTTTCTAAATGTGCCTCACATGGCCTTAGAGCAGTGATGGCTAACCTCCCGCACTCCAGCTGTGGTAAAACTACAACTCCCAGCATGCTCTATTCATTTATATGGAGTTCTGAGAACAGCCAAGCATGTGTACATCTTGGGAGTCGTAGTTTCACCACAGCTGGAGTGCCGGAGGTTAGGTATCACAGCCTTAGACCTCATGCACACGACTGTATGTATTTTGCGGTCCGCAAAAAATAGGGATGCCATCCGTGTGCATTCCGTAATTTGCGGAACGGAACAGCTGGCCCTACATAGAACAGTCCTATCCTTATCCGTAATGCGGACAATAATAGGACATGTTCTATTTTTTTTTTCGGAACGGAAATACGGACATACGGAAACAGAATGCACACGGAGTAACTTACGTTTTTTTGGCGGACCCATTGAAATGAATGGTTCTGTATACGGTCCGAAAAAAATAAAATAAAAATGGAGCAGACACCAAAAGAATATACGTTCGTGTGCATGAGCCCTTAGGGTATAGGATAACACAGGAAGGGGTAGGAATCCCCCACTCTGGACCCCTCTCAATCAATCAGAGCTGCTGCAGAGTTACTCATCATGTCTGCGCACTACTACTAGTTCTAAAATTTGGCAGAAAGTGTAAAAATACTGGACGCCATGTCATAAATCTGCTGGAGGCCGGCACAAGCTCGTGGGATGGACGCCTATAAGACCAGATCATACACAGTGCACACAGCAAAAGCAGCCACTTAAAGGGTTTCATCAAATAAACGTAATTATCGGACAACGCGACAATCTGCCCCATCTGAGAGAACTCCCATCATTCTAGAAATACACACATAATGCAATGCAAGGGAAGAAGATCACCCATCATACCATTTATCACTCCTATCATGAAGGAATCTCTGCCCATACTGTAAAAAGAGGCCTCCGCCGCACCCGGATTCTGCACGGGGTCCCCGTCACGGTAAGGGTAAATGCACACGATCAGGATTGTGTGCGGATTGTACATTGTATTCTACGAGAATTTGAAATTCTCATGCACACGATGCGTATTTTTTCTGTACGGATTTTAAAATCCGCAGCCCGCCAATTTATTTTATTTTTCCTGACCGGATTTTCTCTATTCACTTCAATGGGGAGAGTAAAATCTGCATGTAAATCAGCACCAATTGACCGCACGGATTTCCCTGCGAATAAATCCTGAGCGTGTGCATTTACCCTAGTTGCTGCGGATTTTGCTGCAACTGAGAAATCACATCCCTGCAGTTGAAGGCAGTTGCGGCGGCAAACAGGTGCAGGTAAACGGAACCGGTTTTCAGTTGCCGACATTTCTGCATCAAAATCCGCAGTGTGTGAACGCTCCCGAGCCAAAGCAGGTTAATGAACAGGATCCAAGAGACGCACAAGAATCCACACATGGGGGGAGAGAAAATAGCGCGAGGTCCCTTTAAATGAAGAGTTTGCTCCAAAGATCGGTAAAAGCCACTGCTGAGGAGCAACCGATGAGATCACAACAAGCTACCGGGAATACGGAGCCGTTCCTGGAAATCAGGGGGACTTAAAGGGATCCTGAGCGCCAGCTCCTTGCTCCGAGACACGTAGCGGCACATACCATGCTATCCCAGCGTCGTCTTCACACACGGCCCAGCACAGGGAATCAGACGTGTCACAGCTATGGCCACAGACACAACACAGGCAGGGAGTGATCATAACTGAGGAAGCCTACACCCCCCCAGGTCAGCCGGCCAACCAGAGGCGAAGAGGGGTGGTAACGGGTGACAGCTTTCGGATATTACCCCCACAGACATAACAGGTGACAATGGGAGCTTAGGTAACCAACCGTCAACCCGTGTGGCAAATCATTCTGCTCCAACAGTTCACGGGAAATTCATGAGAGAATTAAAGCAATGCAAAGTGACAGCCTCCATTCATACACCTGGGGGGGGGGGATACTAAAGTGGATGTCCCCCATAAGCATTCTGCTAAATACCTATGGTGGGGGGGGGGCTGCACATTGTATACCAGCATGGGGAGTACGGCACAACATCTGTAGCACTGCTGCTATACGGGCGTGATCGGGCGAAGCCCCCATAAGTGACTGCGCCGCCGTAACATAAATGACACAAAGTATCAATAACCTGATACTGTAGCAGACTGCGGGCACTGCCAGCGTCACTATGTAACCACATACAGACTGGCACACCAGGGGCACCTCCAAACAGATCAGGTGTCACATGCGAGCAGGCGCACGCCAGCGGGCACATCACACTGCAATGACAGAACCATAAGGAGAATGGCTGGTGCCCAAGATGGGTGCAGACGCCCACATGAATTAAAGGGTGCAATGATAAGAATTCAATCACTTCCAGAAAAGCCCAGGACACTGCTGGTGAAGGGCACGTGGGGTGGCATCATCCAAGAAGAGTGACAAGACACTTTCTCCTTAGTGACAGCTTTCCCTGAAGTCCAGGAATGTGGGTGCACTATTGGGTGCACTGGGACTATTTAGAGGTACCCCTGATATATCCATACAGCACCATGTCTCCTAGATCATGTCAAGGGACCCCAAGCTGCAAGTGTCAGACTTATCGCTATCACCCCAAGTGACAGGCCTGAGGCATCACCGGGATCTCCCCCAAGTGTCAGAGCTGCCCCCATCACCCCGAAATCTCAGCACAATCCCTGCCCCCTCCTGTCACAGGCATCACCCCCAGTCTCAGCATCTTCCCTGTCTCCCCCAAATCTCAGCGCAATCTGTCACCGTAAGTCACAGGTACCACAGACCCACCCGAGTCCCTGCAGCCTCCCTGACTCCCCCAAATCTCTGTGCCTCCCACATATCCCCTCACATCTAAACCCCTTCCCTGTCACCCCAAATGCCAGCATCCTGCCTGTCACCCCAAATGCCAGCATCCTGCCTGTCACCCCAAACCCCAGCAATCCTGCCTGTCACCCCAAACCCCAGCAATCCTGCCTGTCACCCCAAACCCCAGCAATCCTGCCTGTCACCCCAAACCCCAGCCCGATCCTGTCACCCCAAACCCCAGCAATCCTGCCTGTCACCCCAAACCCCAGCAATCCTGCCTGTCACCCCAAACCCCAGCAATCCTGCCTGTCACCCCAAACCCCAGCAATCCTGCCTGTCACCCCAAATCCCAGCCCGATCCTGTCACCCCAAATCCCAGCCCCTTCCCTGTCACCCCAAATCCCAGCATCCTCCCCTGTCACCCCAAATCCCAGCATCCTCCCCTGTCACCCCAAATCCCAGCATCCTCCCTGTCACCCCAAATCCCAGCATCCTGCCTGTCACCCCAAATCCCAGCCCGATCCTGTCACCCCAAATCCCAGCCTCTTCCCTGTCACCCCAAATCCCAGCATCCTCCCCTGTCACCCCAAATCCCAGCATCCTCCCTGTCACCCCAAATCCCAGCATCCTGCCTGTCACCCCAAATCCCAGCATCCTGCCTGTCACCCCAAACCCCAGCCCGATCCTGTCACCCCAAACCCCAGCAATCCTGCCTGTCACCCCAAACCCCAGCAATCCTGCCTGTCACCCCAAACCCCAGCAATCCTGCCTGTCACCCCAAACCCCAGCAATCCTGCCTGTCACCCCAAACCCCAGCAATCCTGCCTGTCACCCCAAACCCCAGCATCCTCCCTGTCACCCCAAATCCCAGCCCGATCCTGTCACCCCAAATCCCAGCCCCTTCCCTGTCACCCCAAATCCCAGCATCCTCCCCTGTCACCCCAAATCCCAGCATCCTCCCCTGTCACCCCAAATCCCAGCATCCTGCCTGTCACCCCAAATCCCAGCCCGATCCTGTCACCCCAAATCCCAGCCCCTTCCCTGTCACCCCAAATCCCAGCATCCTCCCTGTCACCCCAAATCCCAGCCCGATCCTGTCACCCCAAATCCCAGCCCCTTCCCTGTCACCCCAAATCCCAGCATCCTCCCTGTCACCCCAAATCCCAGCATCCTCCCTGTCACCCCAAATCCCAGCCCCCCTCCCTGTCACCCCAAACCCCAGCATCCTCCCTGTCACCCCAAACCCCAGCATCCTCCCTGTCACCCCAAACCCCAGCATCCTGCCTGTCACCCCAAACCCCAGCAATCCTCCCTGTCACCCCAAATCCCAGCATCCTCCCTGTCACCCCAAATCCCAGCCCGATCCTGTCACCCCAAATCCCAGCCCCTTCCCTGTCACCCCAAATCCCAGCATCCTCCCTGTCACCCCAAATCCCAGCATCCTCCCTGTCACCCCAAATCCCAGCCCCCCTCCCTGTCACCCCAAACCCCAGCATCCTCCCTGTCACCCCAAACCCCAGCATCCTCCCTGTCACCCCAAACCCCAGCATCCTGCCTGTCACCCCAAACCCCAGCAATCCTCCCTGTCACCCCAAATCCCAGCATCCTCCCTGTCACCCCAAACCCCAGCATCCTGGCTGTCACCCCAAACCCCAGCATCCTCCCTGTCACCCCAAACCCCAGCATCCTCCCTGTCACCCCTAGTCGGAGCCTCCCACCACGCTTCGGTCCGCGGCACATACCCCGTCACGGAGGCCCCGGCTCTCCCGCTGTCCCGGCCCGGTCACTGAGCGGCGGTTTCCGGCAGACACGCAGCGTCGTACGTCACCAGATGCCAGGGGCGTGGCCTGCTCCCAGCTCGGGAGGAGGGTGAAGGAGGTCCCGCCCATCGTCGCTCTCGGCTGACGCCCTGTCAATCACCTCTCTAGGTACAGTATGCGGCGCCGCAACTTTGAGAACTACAATCCCCATCATCCTCAGCAGTATGCTTGTCTACTACGGTGAGGGTGAACCTGACCTTCGTGGAGACAATGATGTCCTAGGACCCAGGTGACACTTGGCTCCACTGACTACACACCTGAACTGCCTTGTGACGTCAGGACTACATCTCATGACGTCACACTGCCGTATATATACATATAACAAATTTCTCCTCACAGAATGATAAGTATGGAGGATAAGGGGCTGCCAGAAGAGCTAGGAGACCTCTACCACCTATCCCTGACCCTTCCCCAAATCCTCCACATAGCGATGGGAATTGAATGGCCTCCCATGTTGTGGCATTCCTCTATTATTCCTACTAGAAGTTAATGAATTCCTCGCACTTTACTATGAAGGTCCAGATGGGTGTTACCAATTGGTGGTGTGTCCCTGCACAGTCTGACACTATCCAATCATTGCTGTCACTGTCAGACTGTGCAGTCACACATCCCCTAACAGGTAACCCACATCTGGACCTTCCTATAACACTACTAGCGATCCATTCATAACTTATAGGAGGAATAATAGATGAATGACACAAGGGCATTGTTATTCCAAGACATGTCAGGACAGGGGAGAGCACCTCCTTAAAGGGGTTGCCTACAACATTTGGACATTTATCCCCTGTGCCTCTTGGCAGGTAATAACCGCTGGGACCCCCGACGATCACGAGAACAGGGGCTCCGATTGATGTCATTGAATGGAAACATTCCTATTCACAATGATGTGATCCATACAAATCTTATACTTCTCACAGCTGAGGGTCCATATCCAGGGTAGACAATGCCCTGCGAGTCTGGGCTGCTGCTGATACATTGTAACAAACCATCAGCACAGGAGGGAGGCTTCTGCAGCTGAGGATTACGTAGACAGGGTAACAATGAAGCAGACCCTCAGCTGTGGGAAGAGTTAGGTCTGTACAGGGTTCCGGCCTCCGCAAAGGTTTTCATTCACTGACAGCAAGCAGAAACTTGCAAATGTTGATCCAATGCAATGCAAAATGTAAGTATCAACCACAGTGTTTTCAGTTTTGCTCGAGGACCCCGTGTGTGAGGGGTGATGTCCCCCAACCCCATCTATAGTGCAGTGGAAGCAGGGAGGTGATGAAGCTGACCGCAGTGGTGACACCCAGCAGGACCATCGGTGACGGAAATCACAGCTTAGTCCTTATGGTGTCTTACCATTATTACAGTCCACTCAAAATTGACCTCATTCGACCTTGAAGGGACTGCTGTGATTTTCTCCAGGGTCACACTGAGGAGAAGAAACACCTGTGCACCGTGGCGGGTGTTACTCCCCGGAGGATTGAGCAGGAATATATTACTACCCTGAACACACACAATGGCGTGAATAAAATATTGTGCCGCATCCACTGCTGCCCATTGCTCGTAACCTGTTCTCGCTGGCAGATCAGCAACGGTATGAGTCACGAGTGGTGAAACGTTATCGTCTCTTCATGTGTCATCTGATGCTCAATGCCACCGTCAGCAGAGAAATGAGGAACCAGGCTTAAAGGGAAAGTACAGGAAAACACATACAAACCTTTTATACCTACACGTGTATTCTATATATCTATATATAGTCTAAGGTGGTGGCATTGTAAAAAGCAGGTCAGGTTTCATCTCGGTTCTGAGGGTCCCTCCCATCGTGTTTCAGTATAAAGCAAATATTTCATAATCATATACTCTGTACCCTGGAAGTAGCTTTGTTTTTCCTCTCAGCCCTTGTACAAGAATATAGCTACTATAATACTGCTCCTATGTACAAGAATATAACTACTATAATACTGCTCCTATGTACAGGAATATAACTACTATAATACTGCTCCTATGTACAAGAATATAACTACTATAATACTGCCCTATGTACAAGAATATAACTACTATAATACTGCTCCTATGTACAAGAATATAACTACTATAATACTGCCTCCTATGTACAAGAGTATAACTACTATAATACTGCTCCTATGTACAAGAATATAACTACTATAATACTGCCCTATGTACAAGAATATAACTACTATAATACTGCTCCTATGTACAAGAATATAACTACTATAATACTGCCTCCTATGTACAAGAGTATAACTACTATAATACTGCTCCTATGTACAAGAATATAACTACTATAATACTGCTCCTATGTACAAGAATATAACTACTATAATACTGCTCCTATGTACAAGAATACAACTACTATAATACTGCTCCTATGTACAAGAATATAACTACTATAATACTGCCCCTATGTACAAGAATATAACTACTATAATACTGCCTCCTATGTACAAAAATATAACTACTATAATACTGCCTCCTATGTACAAGAATATAACTACTATAATACTGCTCCTATGCACAAGAATATAACTACTATAATACTGCCTCCTATGTACAAGAATATAACTACTATAATACTGCTCCTATGTACAAGAATATAGCTACTATAATACTGCCTCCTATGTACAAGAATATAACTACTATAATACTGCCTCCTATGTACAAGAATATAACTACTATAATACTGCTCCTATGTACAAGAATATAACTACTATAATACTGCCTCCTATGTACAAGAATATAACTACTATAATACTGCCTCCTATGTACAAGAATATAACTACTATAATACTGCCTCCTATGTACAAGGATATAACTACTATAATACTGCCTCCTATATACAAGAATATAACTACTATAATACTGCCTCCTATGTACAAGAATATAACTACTATAATACTGCCTCCTATATACAAGAATATAACTACTATAATACTGCTCCTATGTACAAGAATATAACTACTATAATACTGCTCCTATGTACAAGAATATATCTACTATAATACTGCTCCTATGTACAAGAATATAACTACTATAATACTGTATAAGAATAGTCCATGTCTCAGTTCCATTTATAGGTATTTAGGGACTAGTTTTCCTCTGGTCTTCTTTAGTATTACGCTACTTTCACACTAGCGGCAGGCTGTTTCGGCGGGTGAACAGCCTGTGGGATCCGTCCTGCCGCTAGTTCAAGTGTGCCCCCGGACTGCCGCTCTGACCCCATTGGCTATAATGGGGGCGGGGGCGGAGTTCCGGCAGCGCACGCCGAGAGGCGGCCAGACTACAAGTTTTGCATGCAGTGCTTTTAGTCGGCCTGCCTCTGCGCAGGCTGTTCACCCCCTGCCGGAGTCCCCTGCCGCTAGTGTGAAAGCACCCTTAGTATCACACAGTGTAGCCGTTTGCAGTCAGGTATAGGTGTTGGCGGGTTTTATTCGTTTGGTTACTATATGTAGAATGTGTGGAGTGAATGAGGAAGAGATTTTGTAGGAAGGGTTTTTGCTGCGGATGAATCACAGGAAATGTATAGACAGGAAGAAGATGAAGCAAATGTTTTTCTTTCAAAAATAGCTCCTGTCTCCTTCCTGTGGCTGCAATCCGTGAGCGCTGGATTATGGCGGCTTTATATTCTGGGGACACTATATATCTGCTGAACAATTGCTATGCAGGATTAAAGGGGCTCTCCGTGACACCCCAGTGATCAACATAATGAAAAGAACGGAATACTCGAAGGAACATTGTGACTACTACTTAAGTTGTCCCCAGAGGTCGGACCCCCCACCCCCACTCTTTGGTTAGGGTTGAATGAATTAAAGGGTAACTCCACTGAAAAAAAATATACATATCACCCGGACTGTAGTTAACCCAACTTTCCCTTTCCCTGTATGTCACACTCAAAAATGTCCGGGAAGCTGACATATAGGGGCATGTTTGGTGGGGTCCTCACACTGTAGGCCTGCTATAGCTGCCCTGTCCCTGCCTGTCACATGGAGCGAGAACGGTAGTCACTGATGAATTTCTTTTCCTGATGTAATGGAATTTCTTTAAGGCGAAAAGGGTTTCTCCCATCCTTCTTGTGTCCATTGAGGATCTCAGTGGCCAGACCAGCCACCAATCAGAATGTATGACTTATCCAATCAAAATATAGCATGAATGTCTCAGATGGAAAATATGCTTTAACCACCTCCGGACCGCCTAACGCACATGTGCGTTCCGGAGGTGGCAGGCTGGCGCACAGTCACGCATATATGCGTCATCTCGCGAGACGCGAGATTTCCTGTGAACGCGCGCACACAGGCGCGCGCGCTCACAGGCACGGAAGGTAGAGAGAAGACAATTAGTAGTGACCATAGTATTTCTTCCATATCACAGAAGGGAGAGGGACATCTAAAGCAGCTCTGTAATGTGAGGACCACACAAATTCTGTTCATGTTAATCTAGACCCAGAATAGAATTACAGAACTACAGTGGAGACTGACACTGGCTCTTACCTCAGCCTCCTAGATTCCTGTAAGTGGACAGTGGTGAATTTGCATCTGTATGTACAAATACAGGATGTAACTTAGGATCAGTGCAGGATAAGTAATGTAATGTATGTACATAGTGACTCCACCAGCAGAATAGTGAGTGCAGCTCTGGAGTATAATACAGGATGTAACTCAGGATCAGTACAGGATAAGTAATGTATGTACACAGTGACTCCACCAGCAGAATAGTGAGTGCAGCTCTGGAGTATAATACAGGATGTAACTCAGCATCAGTGCAGGATAAGTAATGTATGTACACAGTGACTGCACCAGCAGAATAGTGAGTGCAGCTCTGAAGGATAATACAGGATGTAACTCAGGATCACTACAAGATAAGTAATGTGTGTACACAGTGACTCCACCAACAGAACTGTGAGTGCAGCTCTGGAGTATAATACAGGATGTAACTCAGGATCAGTACAGGATAAGTAATGAATGTATGTACACAGTGACTGCACCAGCAGAATAGTGAGTGCAGCTCTGGAGTATAATACAGGATATAACTCAGGATCAGTACAGGATAAGTAATGTAATGTATGTACATAGTGACTCCACCAGCAGAATAGTGAGTGCAGCTCTGGAGTATAATACAGGATGTAACTCAGGATCAGTACAGGATAAGTAATGTATGTACACAGTGACTGCACCAGCAGAATAGTGAGTGCAGCTCTGGAGTATAATACAGGATGTAACTCAGGATCAGTACAGGATAAGTAATGTATGTACACAGTGACTGCACCAGCAGAATAGTGAGTGCAGCTCTGGAGTATAATACAGGATGTAACTCAGGATCAGTACAGGATAAGTAATGTATGTACACAGTGACTGCACCAGCAGAATAGTGAGTGCAGCTCTGGAGTATAATACAGGATGTAACTCAGGATCAGTACAGGATAAGTAATGTATGTACACAGTGACTGCACCAGCAGAATAGTGAGTGCAGCTCTGGACCAGCTGTTCCTGAGCTGCGATTACCTGTGGGTGTGGTCGCCTGTGGCTGTGTGTAGCTGCTGCTGCTGCTGCTGCTCCTGAGCGTTTGGAGGAAAATCTATCCACCTGAGGCCGGCTCTCTCCTCCCCAGGGGGAGAGTGGGTTCTCAGGCATGAGCGAGGGAAGCAAGCCCCAGGCTCCTGTTCCCAGCGGCAGGCCTTCAGGGGACAGGAGAAGCCAGCGTTTGGCCTGCATGGAGGACTCAGGGGTAAGAAGATCTGGCAGGAGTCGCAGTAATGTGGCTTCTGTCTCCCCTGAGTCTGAGGGTAGTAGGAAGAGCCGCAAGGCTGGATCCGCTAAGGAGGACCCGAATGCCAGCATGGGTGAGAGTGGCCCTTCCGGGGCCCAGCAAAAGCCGAGTGTTCACGGAGGTGAAGCAGATCTTGAGGAGGAAGGCTGGGGCGTACTGAGGGCCCGGGAGTCCATTTCCACCTACGGATCCCGGGTCATGAGCCACCTCCGTGAGTACGAAGACGCGACTAAGACCCTGAGGAGGCTCCGGGAGGAGCTGCGCGGCTTGAGGTCTTGTGTTGGAGTGGCCCCAAAGAGGAAGAAGCAGGGGCTGGAGAGCCAAATAAAGCAGCTACAAGCTGACATTGGCGAGATTGAGCAAAGGCGGACTGTACTCCGAGATAAAAGCGGCCCGTTTAAGGAAAAACTCCTAAACGAGGAACGTTTTCGGAAGATGGCGGAGGAGAAGGGGCAGATGGGGCAGCAGCCTGACAGCCAGGTGGAGAAGGAACCAGTCGTGCAGGAGGAGGATGATGATGATGACCAGCAAGATCCACCTGGCAGCCTGCAGGAGCAGATTCCGTACAGTGGGCCCCCTGCACGCCAAATAGCAAGGTCACCCAGCTGCGGCTCGGGGGATGAGTATGAGACCTGCGGCCCGGGAGGGGCCCTAGTGGAGGAGATCCAGCTCCTGGAGTCCCCAGTGCGTTTCCAGGACTTATGCTTTGGTGATGAGTTGCCACCGGAGACGCCTGGGGAAGGAAAGAAAAAGGCTAAGAAGACCAAGCTCCAGGAGCAGGTAAGATATGTATACACCCCCCTCCCTGGGACCCCCGGGTCGACCGCAGGGCCGGCTCACTGTATTAGCCCCTCTTCTCAGCCCAGCCCGTGTCCTGCAGTGGACTCGGTGCAGGAGAGAGGGGAGAGCGAGGTATCCGATATGGTGGTGAGCTCCGTCTCTGTTTGCAGTAACGGGGATGGAGCTGGTGCGACACCGGCTGAAAAGCCGGACAGGAAGGTTACTGCGGAGGATGAGAGAAAAATCTCTGGCGCTGGAGTTTGCTCCCTGATGGGAGGAGGGGGTGGCTCCACGCCACAGATGGCTGCAGGAGCTCCGATGGCTCCAACCGCTGATGACGCTGTTCCCTCGGGCCAGCAGAGGCATGAAGGAGCTGTCGGAGCTATGACGGTTACGCCTCCCAATGAAGGTCAAGAACTGAGGCCAAAGCCTTTGTTTTGTATTGGCGCTGCTGGTCCAGATGAGCGGCGCCATGAAAGAACAGATCAGCAGCGTTTGGATCAGCGGCGCCCGGTAATGGATCAGCGGCGCCCAAAAGTTGTAAATGGTAGTACTGAGGAAGCGGAGGGCAATGATAAAAGTGGGGTTGGGGCTGTGGTCCTGTCTTTTGGGGGCAGCTCCGACCCCAGGGCCCAGTGATGCTGAGGTACCAATAATTACACCAAAACACACCGGTTCAGCCAGTATGAGTGAGGGAGCAGGTGGGGGGCAGAAAATTATTTTTAATAAAAATATGTCTGGGGGTTTGGATGGTGGAGTGAATGGTGTTAGGAGGGAAGGAAGGGAGGTCGCAGAATCTGTTGTAAGTAAGGCTGGTTTGGGGATGGAAGATATGGAAGTGGGTGGTGGAGGGTCTTTGGTAAGCGGGGAGGGTGTGGAACCTGGTCCGGTTGCCCCCCCGGCTGTGGCAGCCCCTGTGCGCAGTTTTGCTACTGTCACAGCCGGGGTGAGTAGGGGACCCTCCTTGTCCTCTGGCTCTGGGGACGGCGTTTTGCAGCGGCGTCTTCTGGAGGCTCTAAAGAGAGGGGAGAGCACAATCAATGTAGAGGGGAGGGAGGTTGATCTATCCTTTTGGATAGATAGGCATGGCCTCTCAGCCTTCCGAGAGCAAAGGAGCGGGGAGACCACGTGGTCCCTCCCGACAGCTGGGCAGGGTGCTCTCCGTAGGAATGTGGTCCGTCTGAGGTGGAGGGGCAGTGATACATGTCCTTCAAGATCAGAAGTTGTTGAGCTCCTTCTAAAGATGGGCTTCAAGGCGACAGACATCTACGCCTTGATACATCCCTATGGGACCCCTGAGTTCGATGTCAGCTTTGTTCGGCCGGAGGGACTTGAGCTCTTCTGGTCGAACTATGAGATGGCAAAGGACGAGCCCAGCTGGCGAGATTTTGCCGTCCAGGCAGTGTCTCGTCAGAACAATGTGAAGAGGGTGACCGTTCTAACCCGTAACGAGTCACTCTCGTGTATTGACATCATGACGTGGCTCGGCCGATATGGGGAGGTGGTGGAGGTTCCCAAGAAGAACAGGGATGAACATGGCATCTGGTCTGGGGCCTGGACGTTCATGGTAAAACTTAGGCTTTTAGGAAACACAGTTACTCACATACCATCTGCCACCTTCCTTGGAAGGGATCGCATCCAGATTTTCTACCAGGGTCAGCCGAAGCTCTGTCACAGATGCGGCAGCCCCACACACTTCAGTGCTAACTGCACTGTACAGAAGTGCGCGCTGTGTGGGGAGATTGGCCACCTCGCTGCATCATGTGCAGAGATTAGGTGTCACCTGTGTGGTGACTTAGGTCACCCATTCAGTCGCTGCCCTCATTCCTTTGCCAATGCGGTCAATGCCCCGGCGGGAGGAAGCCGTGAGGCCAATTCTACTGGGGCAGGGGCTGGCAGAAGTGAAGGAACAGAGGGGCCAGGGAAGAAAAGTAAGCAAAAGACGCCTGCCCAACTGAGGCGTCAGGAAAATCGCCGAAGGGAGAGGGAGATGGGTGAATCCCGGGAACCTCAGGCAACTGGGGAAGCTGGGATGACCCCTGATCTCACCCCTGAGACTGCTGCTACTGCTGAGGCCCAAAGGGACAGTGAGCTGGA
The DNA here is from genome assembly GCF_014858855.1 of Bufo gargarizans. NCBI lineage: Eukaryota > Metazoa > Chordata > Amphibia > Anura > Bufonidae > Bufo > Bufo gargarizans. The sequence goes on from NC_058085.1 coordinate 43,405,704, forward strand.
TGAGGAAATTAGGAGGATCCAGGAAGAGGAAGGTGCCATCTCCTCATTATCCCCCCATGACGGGGGAAGTGGGGGATGGCAAAAGCAGGGTAATAAACGTACAGGGAAAAAGGGAGATTTAAGATCTTCTCCCACCCGCCAGATGCCAAAGGAAGGTACAACCAACCCCCCTCTGATTAGTCTCTCAAACCGGTTCCAAGCCATTGGTGACACCTCCCCCTCCTCAGGGGAGGGAGCCGGTGGGGAGGTTTCGGGAGTCGCGGTGACACCTGGGCCTGCGGGGGACGCCGAGCCTCCTTCTACTGGGGAAAACATGTCCTCAGGGGTGGGGGCTGGCTTGGAGTCAGAGCACAAGGGCAGAGGTGAAATGGACACATCTGTTTGTTTGAAGAGGGGTAAGCCATCATCTGATGAAAAAGTTGGTGGGGGCAGTGGGAAAAGAAAGCCATCTAATTCAATCACCCATGATGGCGGCACTCACTCCGTTGACGCTGGCGTCCATTAATGTCGCCAGCATTAAGTCAGATACGGCTAGATTTGCGGCCTTTGATTTTTTCAGCCGGGTTGAAGCTGACATTTTGTTTTTGCAGGAGACCAGGCTGCCAGATTTGGCATCTGTATTTAAAGCTAAAAGGGAGTGGCGACGCGGATCCTCCTACTGGTCTCTTGCGGCCGAGCCGTATAGCGGGGTGGCAGTCCTTTTTACTGCACCGGTAGAATGCCGACGGGTTATTGAATTAGAAATGGGGAGGTGCCTGATCCTGGATGTCCTCATGAGGGGACAAGAACTTCGTCTAATTAACATCTATGGTCCCCAGTCCAAGTGGGACCGTAAGTGTCTCTTCATGAGGATCAAGCCCTATCTTTTTACAAGTCGGCAGGTGGTCTTTGGAGGGGACTTCAATACTGTCACGAGGCCCCAGGATAGGGGAGGTTCCAGGGACAAGCTGACTTACGACAGCATTGCGCTTAATAAAATAGCTAGTGAGGCTCGTCTGGTGGATGTCCACATCCGGCACACCCCAGGCCACCCGGGGTTCACCTATCATAGGGCTAGTTGTAGGTCTAGAATAGACAGGTTTTATTTAAAGGAGGAAGCCGTCTCTTCAGCCGTGTCCGCTGTGGAGGTGGAGTTCTCCGACCACTGTATGATTTTGTTTTCTCTGAATGTTGCAGAGACCCCCCGAATGGGAAGGGGCTACTGGAGGCTCAATTCGTCTCTCTTGGAAGAAGCGGAGATAAGACAGTCCTTTGAGGATTTCGTTCAGAGCCAGGTACCATTGCTGGATCTCTGCGGCAGTAAGTCTGAGTGGTGGGAGATCTTCAAGGAAAGGGTGGGGAGATTCTTCCGCCAGCTCTCGAGCCTCAGGAGTCTGAGTAAGTATCGCCTGTATCAGGGCCTGAGGAGGAAACTCGAACGTCTTGTCTCGACTGGGGGTAGCCGTGAGGAGATCTCCAGAGTGAAGTCTTTGCTTATGAGGTGTCAGTACGATAGGCACGCATCTTTGGTTTTTGAGAGGGATTACGGGAAATACCGCTCGCCCGACCCTTACAAAAACTGCAGGATGTCAGTGAGTAGTAAGATTGTGTCAGGACTGATTGATAGTACGGGTTCTCTGAGAAGGTCCAGATCAGGGATCCTGGAGGTTGTCAGATCCTTTTACTCACATCTCATGGCAAGGAGGGATCTTGATCGTGATAAGATATCGGCTTTCCTGACTGAAACTGTCCCTGAACCAGGGGTAGACCCCTCTCTTGACGGTTTGACGGAAATGATCAGTGAAGAGGAAGTCAGTCTGGTGATTGAGGGGCTTGCTCCCAAAAAATCACCTGGTCCGGATGGCTTAACATCTGAGTTTTACAAGACCTTTAAGGACACCTTAGTTCCCCTCTTGACTGAGGTATTAAATGAGTGTCTCTCCTCGGGTACTCTACCAAAGTCAATGAGGAGGTCGGCCCTGATCATCCTGTCAAAGGGTAAAGATCCTTTCCACATTGAGAATTGGCGTCCCATAGCGCTCCTCGGTGTGGACAGAAAGATTTTGGCAAAGGTGCTATTTAATCGGCTGGTGAAGTTTGCACCCCAGCTCCTTTCTGGGGCCCAGCATTGCTCTGTTCCCGGCCACAGTACTTTTAGTGCTGTGCTCAGTGTCCGGGAGGCCGTGGAGCAGGGCAGGGCAGGTCACTGGAAGGGGTACATGCTGTCCTTGGATCAGGCAAAAGCATTTGATCGTGTTAACCACGAGTACCTCTGGTCTGTCCTTCTGAGATATGGCCTGCCCGGGGGGTTTGTTGATTGGCTTAAGACCTTGTATGCAGGGGCAGAGAGTTTCCCGCTTGTGAATGGTTGGATTGGGCGTCCTTTTGGGGTGGGATCTGGGGTTCGCCAGGGTTGTCCTCTGAGCCCGCTTTTGTACGTGTTCGCGATCGATCCCTTCCTTAGAGGGGTTGATCGTGGGCCGTTGGCGGGCATCGGGATGGACCGGGCGGCTCCGGAGACTACACTGAGGGTGGTGGCGTATGCTGATGACGTAACTATCTTTGTGTCTTCGAGAGGGGAGGCAGAGTGGGTACTGTCTGAGGTAGAGCGCTACTCAGAGTCATCTGGGTCCAAGATCAACCGAGATAAGTGTGAGAGTCTCTGGCTGGGAGGTGGAGATCCTGGTTTTGATCTCCCGGACACCCTTCCAGAGCCCCAGGAATCTACAAAAGTCCTCGGCATTGAATTTGGCCAGGGGGATTACCCCCATCAAAACTGGGATAGCAGGCTTAAGATTGCCGCTCAGAAGGTGGACCAGTGGAAGGGTTGGTCTTTAACCCTCAGGGAAAGGGTGAACATTATCAAAACCTACCTGATCCCTTTGCTGTTATATCTGGGCAGTGTGTGCGTCTTGCCGGAACCTTTCTGGACTCGGGTCTACAGTCTGTTCTTCCAGATGTTATGGGGAAACAGACTGAACCTTGTCAAGAGGGAGGTTACTTACCGTACGAGGAGACTAGGAGGGTTGGGTATGGTCAACCCTGTGGTGTTCCTGGTGAACACCTTTATTAAGATTAATCTCTCGAACCTCTGGCAAGAGAGGGCTCCTCTGTGGGTAGCCTCCTGTCGGGGATGGTTTCGGCCTTTCTTCCAGGAATGGGAGACAGGGGGGCAAGTGAAGGATCTCCGCACACCACATGGGCATCTCCCGGCTTATGCTGCCCTGGTTCTGAAGGTATTACGTCGGTGGGGTCTGGGGATGTGGGAAATCAGGACTCAGTCAAGGAGACTCCTTGACCAGAGGGTTCTGTTGACCCATTTCCAGAAACCTCTGGCCCTCAGGGACTGCCCAGGTCGGGATCTGAGGGTTGGGTTACGGCTTTTAAATTCCAATAGGATCCCCTTGAAGTTCT